>NW_020944469.1:5200315-5494859 GCF_900497805.2 Vombatus ursinus | reverse complement strand
AAAGAACAACAAACTCTGAGCTGGAAGGCATCTTAGATATTATCTAGTGACCAAGAGTTCTTAACCTGGGATCTATAAACTTGTTTTTAGTATTTTGGTAACTATATTTCAATACAGTTGGTTACCTTTATAATCCTATGTATTATATTTTATACATTTAAAACATTATTCTGAGGAGTTCATAGACTTCACCACTACCAAAGGGTTCCATGACACAAAAAAGGTTAAGAAGCCCTAATATAGTTCAACCCCCTCATTGTACAAAAGAAGAAACTTGACTGTCTAAGAGGAAAAGGGACTTGTTGAAAATCACAAAGCTAGTAACAAAGTTAGGACTAGAACTCAGGTCTTCTGACAATATAACACAGCAAAGGAAAAAGCTAATGCAAGATGGCATAGTCGAGAGAGTGCTAAGCGACAAGGCCTTTGGCTGAATCCCACCTCTGACACTTATTAGATGGATGTGTATGGGCAAGTCACTGAACTTTCATGAGCCTCAATTTTTCCCTCTATACAGAAGAGATAATAATAGCTAATTCACATTATTATGAGACATGTGTGATATGTGATGACATATGTAAAGAGCTATGTAAATGCTAGCTTTTAACATTATCATATAAAGAATGAGGAGATGGTAGTCCCACTATATTCTATCCTGAGTTCAATTCTTGGCACTACATTTCAGGAAAGACATTGGTGAAAAAGAAGACAGTGATCAAGATGATCCAAGGAATGTAGACTATATCATTTGAAGGTAAGTTGAATGAAGGAACAGAAGCTGTTTAGCCTAGAGAAAAAAAGACTGGGGTGGGGGGAGTGAATGGGAGGTGATTGTTGTCTTCAAGTTACACTGATTGTACTGCTGTCACTTAAAAGAAAGAGCAGATTTGCTCAGCAGCAGTAGCAGCAGCAGTAGTAGCAGCAGTAATAATCATATAGTATTAGTAGTAGTACTAGTAGCAGCAGCAGCAGCAGCAGCAGTAGCAGTAGTAATCATGTAGCAGCAGCAGTAGCAGTAGTAGCAGCAGCAATAATAGTAGTAGACATTGTCATCATTATAATAGGGTAGCTATGGGGCAACTATGCAACCTAGTGGACAGAGTGTTAGGCTTGAAGTCAGAAGACCTGAGTTCAAATCCAGCCTCAGTCACTTACTAGCTATGTGACCCTGGTTAAGTCACTTAATCTCTGTCTGCCTCAGTTTCCTCAACTATAAAATGGGGATAATAATAGCACTTACCTTATAGGATTGTTGTGAGGGTCAAATGAGAAAATATTTGTAAAGGGCTTAGCACAGGGCCTGGCATATATGCTAAATGATCACTTAGCAGAAGAAAAGATGATTGTTCAGGTGTGGGTTGGCCAAGATGCCTGTAGTTGTTTCTTTGAAATTCTGAGATTCTATGATTATCATGTGAGCAATGAATGTGACCCAGACCCAGGACAATCTCCAAACTCAGATGCCTTAGGGCTGGTTCAGGTCCTAGATGGTTGAGGCCATGATCCCAACTGAATAAAAGTGTCAGAAGAACTCACGCCCAAGTCATCCTGATTCGAAAGCCCATTTTCTATTGACTCTGACATTCTGCCTCTGACCTTCTATGTAATATGAGCTTAAAAAGTGTCAAATGAATCTTGGATCAACATACAGATGTTTCCTATTGTCCTGGTACATGAATGCTTACAAAGGTTACATCCTTTTGTGATCCATCCTCAAGCACCCCATGAGGAAGACAGATCAGGTCTCTGTATTTCCACTTTACAAATGAGAGCATTGAGGCCCAGGAAAGTGAGTGTCTTGTCCAAGTTTATTCTAGAAAGTAGCAGAATTTATACTGAAATAGAATTCACTGCCTCACAAGCATTCCCTGTCCCTGGAAGGCTCAAAGCAGAGAGTGGATGACCATCATTTGGGATATTGAAGAGTGGATTCCTGCTCAGATATATGTTGGACTAGGTACCCACTGAGGTCCCTCCCAACTCTGAGACAATGGATTCCATGATTTCCAGTCTGATGTTCTTTCTACTGTAGAATGTTGCCTCTCACTACCACAAAGAGTGGACATACCAAGATGTAATTTTATTTGACATTATTTTTTTAATTTTGAGTTCCAAATTCTCTCCCTCCACATACTCCTCCCCGACCCATTGAAAAAGTAAACAATACAACATCAATTATACATCTGAAGTCATGAAAAATAAAATTCATTTATTTATTCTTAGCATTAATTTTTTAAAATTTTGAATAGTAATATTATTTGAATAATCAACTTACTTTTATTTTATTATTATTTAAATTATTATTTGAATAGTTGATTCTGTGTACCTTAAAAGTATACAGAGCCTAGTTAATAAGCATTATTAGCCTTTCCATTAATGGTAAAATATCTGGTTTCTTAGATTTTTAAAATTTGTTCTGATGCAGGTAAAATAAACACAAGAATTGGAATTTTTAACTCTCCAGTTTATGGGACACATTGTAAATGGCTGTGTATATACAACATTACAACATCCCAGTGAGAAATGGAAAAACTCACTCAATCACTTTCCTTTGCATACAAAATGCTAGTGTCCATTTGTGGACCAACATTCCAAGTGACAGTTTTCATTTTACGTCAGAGCTTTGTTAAGTATGAGGTAAAGACTGAATTATGAATGCAGAACAATCAGCTGATAGTTTACAAGTGTATTTGAGGCCTAGAGAGCTGCCTTTCTGGATGGGAACATATTAAGAGGATAGCCATATGTTCATTTATTTCTTTGTGTTTTTAACAATGGAAAATCTTAGGTGGCACACTGAACACCTGGTGCCCTTTAAAAAGCAAACAGATTTTCAAAAGCATCAGGGAACTTCTCAATCTGTTTCAAGTTATTCAAAAAAACATGAGAAACAGTCACCTGCATTAGTTGCAGTAATAATGACTTTCTTTTGAGAAGAAACCAAGAGCTTCTGGTCTGAAGGGGGCAAAACCTTCTGACCATAAACAATTGATATACATTTTAGAAAAGAAAATCTTTATTCATGCTTATCATTGGCAGGATTCCTAAAGAGAACAAGTTTATCAAGTCAAGTTCTTTGTCTGTAGCTTGCACTTAAAACAGTGCTGGGAAAATCGAATCCATGGAACTGCATAGTTCCATAATAACCAATCAGTCAAAACTCATTTATTTATTAAGTGATTACTATGTATTGTGCTAATCTCTGGGCACACAAAGAAAAAGCAAAACCAGCCCCTGCCCTCAAAGAGTTTACATTCTAAAGAGGGAAACAACATGTATAAAAATAGGTACATACGTGATACACATAGAGAAGATGAAAGGCAACCTTAGAAGACCTCCCCTCTACCAGCTGAAGAAGATGGCATTTGAGATGAGTCTTGAAGGAAACCAAGGCCTCTAAGAGGTAGAGGAGAGAAGGGAGAGCAATCTAGATGTGGGGGCTAGCCAGTACAATGAGCCAAAGATGGGAGACAGAGTATGGCGTATGAGGAACAGCAAGTAGGCAAGTGTGTCTGGATCTTAGAGGATGAGGAGGGAAGTATTGTGTAAGAAGATCAGAGAGATGGAAAAGGGGCAGTCTGTGAAGAGTAGATCTAGCAGAGGGGACTTCTGTCTTTTCAGAATCATGGGAGTAAGTGCGGTGGAGTGAAAAGAGCAACTGGGCTATAAGTTGAGAATTGGATCCTGGTCTCAGCTCTGCCACTAACTAGTTGTGTGACCTTGATAAAGTCTCCACACACATCTGAGCTTCACTTTCCCCCCTCTGTAAAATGTTTGGTTTAGGCTGGGTGATCTCCAATGTTCTGTACTTCCATGGAAGGCATTTTAGGCACCTACAGTAGGCCCCAAAGGACATGTTGGGAGGCATGGGGATTTTCTCCATGCTGCCTCCTTTTCCCCTTCCTCACTTTGTCTGGGGCACGTTAGTGGTTGTGACAACGACTACCACACAGCCACAGCTGGTCTGCCCCTCCTCCAGCAGCCAATTCTGGCTGTGCCTCGAAAGCAGGCTCAAAACCACTGAGCTGGGCATGTGCCCGAAAATATCAAAGACAAACAGGCCTCTTTCACAATTGAGCCAATGACTGGCCCTGGGAATAGGGGCTGAGGTGCAGTTGAAGCTTTTTATTAACAGAGTTGTCAGTCTTGGCCTGATTTTATAACAGGCTTCATAATGTATCTGATGAAAGGAAATAAGGAGTTACAATTTTATACAGTAATGAAAGGATTTAGTTTTTGCACATAGATGGCTAGGATAGCTCGAGGAATTGATTTTTCCTTCCTTCTCTCTTTGAGGGCTAACATGTTTCTTCATTTATTATCAGAAACACTAAAACATCGGCTATTCCCAAGTATACTTACAATTCAAATACTGAGGCCCTAATTTTGCTCTCAGATACCCCTAAGATTCATGATAGTTATCCATTGTCCACTTAACTCTCTTATGATGGGGACAGTATGCTTAATAATGGAATAATCAAATGAAAACGAGAACTGTTTATTCTCTCAAAGAACCAACCTTTTCTTTTCCTTTTTTTTTTAAAGTGGTATTAATGATTTCTGTCTTTGTATCACAGTCATATCTGGAAATATTCCTCTAATCCTCACTCTAACTTCCAGATTAAACTCTCCCTTGCAAGCAAAAAAGGGGGGAAAATCCAATACAGAGATTAAGTAATAAAAAGTATATAATAACATTTTGTTTTTGTAGTCCCCTTCCTTTCTACTACAAGGAAGGAGGCACATTTCATCAACTAAGTGCCATATAAATATAAGCTATTATTATTAACTGTTACTAGTTTTTCTGGAAATGTTACTAGTTTTTCAAGTACTCAGAGTTTGACTTCCTCTTATCGAGATCTTTTCATTTACATTGCTGTGATCATTATGTATATTGCTCTTATGGTTCTGTTTATTTTATTCTGCATCAATTCATACAAATCTTCCCTCATTCTTCTGGACACCTCATACTCATCACTTCCTGCCACACAATACTATTCTATCAACTTCATATAACACAGTGTGTACCTCATCTGTTCCACTCTCTATTTCTTACCCAGTACCAAATTATTTGGATGATTACAGCTTCATAGTATAGTTTGAAATCTAGTATCACTAGTCCCCCTTTCTTTTCATTTTTTTCATTGATTCCCTTAATATTCTTGATCTTTTATTTCTCCAGATGAATTTCATTATGATTTTTTTCCAAGCTCTATAAAGTAATTCTTGGGTAATTTGATTGGTATGGTATTGAATAAGTAAATTAACTTAGATACCATTGTCATTTTTATTATATTGGCTCAGCCTACACATAAGCAATCAACATTTTTCCAGTTATTTAGATCTGTCTCTATTTGTGTGAAGGATGTTTTGCAATTGTGTTCATACCGTTCCTGTGTGTGTCTTGGCAGGCAGACTCCCAAGTATTTTATCTTGTTTATAGTTATTTCAAATGGAGTTTTCCTTCCTATCTCTTCCTTCTGGGTTTTATTAGTAATATACAGAAATGCTGATGACTTCTGTGAGTTTATTTTATATCTTGCAACTATGCTAAAGTTGTTAATTGTTTTGATTAGCTTTTTAGTTGGTTCTTTTGTTGCTATTATTCAGGCATTTTTCAGTCATTTCTGAGACACATATTGTCTGAGATTGGATCTGAACTCAGGTCTTCCTGATTCCAGGGCCAGTGCTCCATCCAATGTGCCACTTAGCTACATGTTAGCTGTTCCAAAATGTTGTAATTTTAGGGCTAGGTATTAGGAAAATGATTTGGTTGATGAAGTTTACAGTAAAGTATATGATGTGTTCATGGACCCCAGATTCCCAGCAGACAATAACACCAGAATGAGATGATGACGTTCCTTAGAAACTTACATATTAGAGCTATTGTTCAGTTGTTTTAGTCATGTCTGACTCTTCGTGACCCCATTTGGGGTTTTCTTGGCAAAGACACTGGAGTAGTTTGCCATTTCCTTCTCCAACGCATTTTACAGACGAGGAAACTGAGGCAAACAGGGTGAAGTGACTTGCCCAGGGTCACACAGCTAGTAAGTGTCTGAGGCTAGATTTGAGCTCAGGAAGATGAGTCTTTCTGATTTTAGGCCCAGCACTCTATCTCCTGTGTGCCACCTAGCTGCCCCAATTGATTCTTTAGGATTCTCTAAGTAAATCATCATATCATCTGCAAAAAATGACAGTTTTATTTCCGCATTGCCTATGCTTATTCCTTCAATATATTTTTCTTGTCTTATAGCTAGGATTTCAAGTACAATATTTAATAGTAATGGTGATAATGGATATCCTTGCTTCACTTCTGATCTTACTGGAAAGGCTTCTACCTTATCCTCATTACAGATAATGCTTGTTCTTGGTTTTAAATAGATACTACTTATCATTTTATTGAAAGCTCCATTTATTCCTGTGCTTCCTAGTGTTTTTTTCTTTTTAAAACAGAAATGGGTATTGTTTTTGTCAAAAGCCTTTTCTGCACCTATGAAATAATCATATGTTTTTTTGTTTTTGTTTTCAATACAGTCAATTATGTTTATAGTTTTCCTGAAACTAAATCAGTTCTGCATTCCTGGTATAAATCCAGTCTGATCATAGTGTATGATCTTTGTGATATATTTCTGTAATCTCGTTATTATTTTATTTAAAATTTTCACATCAAATATTCAGTAGGGAAATGAGTCTATACTTTTCTTTTTCTGTTTTGACTCTCCCTAGTTTAGGTATCAAAATCATATTTGCGTCATAGCAGAAATTTGATAGGATTTCTTCTTTGCCTATTTCTTCACACAGTTTATGTAGTATCGGAATTCATTGTTCTTTAAACGCGTGGTAGAATTTACTTGTCAACTCATCTGGTCCTGGTTTTTTCCCCCTAGGAAGTTCATCTATGTCTTTCTTTAAGATATGGTTATTTAAAGATTCTACTTACTGTTGTTTTAATATGAGCAATTTATAATTTCTGTAAATATTCATCTATTTAATTAATATCAGTTTTTCTGGCACATAGTTGGACAAAATAGCTCCTAATAATTGCTTTTATTTCATCTTCTAGTGGTTGTGAATTCACCTTTTTAAATTTATGACACTGGCAATTTGGTTTTCTTCTTTAAAAAAAAAATCAAATTAGCCAGTGGTTTATCTATTTTATTTTTTTTGTCTAAAAACCAGTCTCTAGTTTTATTTATTAGTTCAGTGGTTTTCTACCTTCAATTTTGTTAAGCTCTCTTTTGATTTTCAGGATTTCTATTTTGGTGTTTAATTGGGGATTTTTAATTTATTGGTTTTCTAATTTTTTTTTAGTTGCTTGCCCCATTCATTGATCTGCTCTTTCTTTTCCATACTGATAAAAGCATTTAGAGATATAAAATTTCCCTTAAGTAACTACTTTGGCTATATCCCATAAATTTTGGTATGTTGTCTTTTTTGTTGTCATTATCTTTATTTAAGGAGATCATTGATTCTTCTATGATTTATATTCTTTGACCCACCCATTCTTTAGGATTATTATTTAGTTTCCAATTAATTTTTAATATATACTTCAAAAGCCCTTTATTGAATGTAATTTTTATTGCATTATGGTCAGAAAAAGATATACTTAATATTTCTATTTTTCTTCATTTATTTGTGAGATTTTTACACCCTAATATATGGTTAATTTTTGTGAAGATGCCATGCACAGCTGAGAAGTAGATATATTACTTTCTATTCCTATTCAACATTCTCCAGAGGTCTATTATATCTAACTTTTCTAAAATTCTATTCATCCTCTTAACTTCTTTCTTATTTTTTATGGTTAGATTTACCTAGATCTGAGAGAGATTAATTGAGGTCCCCTATTATTATGGCTTTACTGTCTATTTCCTCCTTTAACTTATTTAACTTTTCCTTTAAGAATTTAGATGCTATGTCATTTGGTGCACATACGTTTAATACTGATACTAATTAATTATATATGGTAAGTTTTTAGTAAGATGTAGTTTCCGTGTTTATCTCTTTTAACTATTTTTGCTTTTGCTTTATCTGACATCATGACTGTCAACCATGTTCTTTTGCTCCAGCTCCTTATTTTAACTGCATGTGTATCTTTCTTTTTCAAGTGAATTTCTTATAAACAATATATTACTGCATTCAGGTTTCCAATCCATTCTGATATCCTCTTCCATTTACTGAGTAAATTCATTCCATGCACAAATTCACAGTTACAACTATGATGTATTTCCCTCTGTTATATTCTCTTTCCCATTTTTAACCCTGTCCTTTAAGAGTCTGGTTTGCTTCTGACCACTGCCTCCCTAAATCTCCTCTTCTTCATATTCTCTCCCCTATCTTTCTAGTAACCCCTTTCCTTCCTACTTTTCTGTTGGGTAAGATGAATTTTTGTACCTAATTGTGTGTATGTGTATTTTTCCTTCCTTGAACTAGTTCACATGAGAGTGAGGTTTAAGTATTGTCCACTCCTTCCCACCATCCCTTCCATTTTTTAAACTCTTTCTTTTGTGTCCCATTTATGTGAGATAATTTTCTACATTCTTTCTCTCCCTTCCCTCATCTCCCAGTGCATTCCTCTTCCCTGTCTTTCCATTCTTCTTCTGAGATCATCCAAACATAACAGAATCACAATCAGACTCCTTAATTAGACTCCTAAGACTCTTGGTGATGATAAAGTTGTGAAAGATAATATGTATCATCTCCCCATATCATAATGTAAACACTTTAACTTTTTTAGTCCCCTGTGATTTCTCACTCATATTTATCTATTTATGTTTCTCTTGAGTCCTATGTTTCAATGTAATATTTTCTATTTGACACTGTTCTTTTAATCAGGAATGCTTTAAAGTCCTTACTTTATTAAATATCCATTTTTTCCCCTGTAGGATTATACTCAGTTTTGCTGGTTAGGTGATTCTTGGTTGTAATCTCAACTCCTCTACCTTCTGGAATATCATACTCCAAGTCTTCCAGTTCTTCCTACACACAACTAACCAAGTGATTTTCCTTATGTACAGATCTGAACAGGAGACTCCCTAATTCAACCAACTCCAGTGGCTTCCTATTGCCTCTAGGATACAATAAAAATCCTTCTGTTTAGCTTTTACAGGCCTTCATAACCTGCCCTCCATCTAACTTTTCAGTCTTTTTGGATATTATTCTCTCTCCTGAACTCTACATTTCTCCAGCCCAACTGGCCTTGTCTTTGTTCCTCACACATGACACTACATCTTTGTCTCCTTGTTTTTGCATTGGTCATCCCTTGTGCCTGGAATGCGCTCTCTTCTTACTTCAGTCTCATAGAGTTCCTTTTTTCCTTTAAGACTGATCAGTCACCATCTGCATCAAACCTTTCCTGATCTCCCCAATTCCTAGTGCCCTTCCTCCAAAACTACTTTGTATTTAACTATTTTGTATATATTTGTATCTATTCCCTTTATATTTGTGCTGTATATATTTATATATGTACTTGTAGTCACTTCTATTAGAATATAAGTTCTTCTGAATAGAGACTGTCATTCTTTGCATTTGTATCCCTAGCATTTAGCACAGTGCTTGGCACACAGTAGGTGTTCAACAAATGGTTGCTGATTGGTTGAATTATTAACTTACATCTGCCCTGTATGTATCTTCTACATACTTAGCTATTTCATGTTTGTCTCTTTTGTTTGAATGTGAGCTCCTTGAGGGAAGGCATTATTTTTGCCTCTTTTCGCATCTCTACTACTTAGCACAATGCCTGGCACTAGTAAGTAGTTAATAAAAATTTTTTGACTAAATTGTTATTTCAAGGAGAGTTGGTGACAATACATTGTATAGTACCATGTACTAAAGTTTCTAGATTTTCTGGATGGAAGCAACAAGTCAGAGGTGAGAAATTCTTCCCAGTGTACCTGAGCTCTTCTAGTCATGTGAACACCTGTGACACAGTGGTTACACAAGTATACATATACAAGCTATCATTTGATTGGTTTTTACTGCCTCTCTATTCTCCAGGGAACAAGAAAAGGAATAGTTGCACGTACCCTGTGTTGTGGTGGCCTTTGGAATAAGTGAAACATGTGGTTCCTATGTGGTATGATTTAAGAAATCACCAGGAAGGAGATCTCTCCTCAGGGGTACGCTGGTAAATGTTTAACAAATGGCTCCTGGGAAGGGAGAGGGAATGTACCCAAGTTTAATCTGGAGTATTAACATTTTCTCCATCACTTTCTTAAGTTTAAAAATCAATAAAACATCAAAAACTCTGATTTGTAGTATTTTTCCAATTTCTTAGGTAAAAAGGAACTCTTGACACAGAAAATTTAACAATCCTCAGCTCATCCCTGTTCTCTCTGAGCCTCCTCCCCCTTCTAATCCTATCTCACAGTATCAACTCTACTACCCATCATTCCACCATTATAGCTTCAGGCCTTTGAATTTGAAGACTTTTTTTAAGTGTTCACTATAAAAATGCAGATACCTTGGCTGGGCCAGTCAGGCCTTAGGACATTATTAGGTAACCATAGCAGGGATTAGAGCCATAGAATGTTAAAAGCTGGAAGCACCTCAGATCATTTAGTTCTGTTCCCTAATTTTACATAGGTAGGAACCAAGACCCAGGTGGAGAAATGACTTACCCAAGGTCGCACAGCAAGTTGGGGTAGAGTTGGGACTATATACCAGGTTTCCCTTATGCCATAGGTCTCCCCAAAATGTAATTCAGGACAGAGTCAATGAAGGAAGGGTAGCAGTGAAGTACAGAGAAGGAAGCCGCCTGAGAGAGAGCAAAGGAGCAATGACAGGGAAGGAAGGGAACTCATCCTTCATGGTGTAGCCCAGGTTGCCTGTGCTTCCAGAAGTTACTGAAACCTGGGCCATGTGAAACCTCACTTTTGCAGAAAGTGCTTGTGGAAAATGTTATTATGAATAGCATTTCAGGGGAGAATATTTCTTGTTGCTGAGTGGAAGCAGACAGAATTGTTTTTTTCTGTTTTGTTTTTTTTTAGTGAGGCAATTGGGGTTAAGTGACTTGCCCAAGGTCACACAGCTAGTAAGTGTCAAGTGTTTGGTCTGAGACCGGATTTGAACTCAGGTCCTCCTGACTTCAGGGCCAGTGCTCTATCCACTGCGCCACCTAGCTGCCCTGAGCAGACAGAATTGTTAAAGAAGTAATATGACATTTTTTCTGGATGATTAAACATTTCAAGGGATTAAAGGAAGCAGCAAAAAGTCGAAATCTCACCAAGTCTTTGCTCCCTTACAAATATTTGCCTTAAATAGAATATTAAAACTCAACTATCTGGGTGCCTGTGCTGCTTGTATCTATGAAAGGTGTTGGAAAACAAATGTGACTGTTCTTCCCAGATATAGACATTTCTCTGGGAATATTTTCTTTTTAATTTCTTGTCTCCTCATTTGGCAGCCCCAAGAAAAGCCTTAAGGAAATTCGAACTCTATTCCATTAAATTATTATTCCAACTATGTAGTTCCTGACTTTATAGGTATCTGATATATTGAGATATTGAATGAATGAATGAATAAGTATTTAAGTGCCTACTATGTGCTGGGCACAGCACAAAGCACTGTAGATCAAATATTAAACCCTCCATTTGGTCTTCAAGGCCCTAACTAACTATTCTCCATGCCTAGAATTCTCTCTCTTATTTCTGCCTCCTGACTTTCCTGGCTAACTTCAAGTCCCAGCTAAAATCCCACCTTTTTCATCCAAAATGCCTCTCCTGTTGCACCCTAATGCTGGTGCCTTTTCTTTGGTGATTATTTTCTGTTTGTGCAGAGATATTTTCATATTGTCTCTCTCATTATTAGACTGAGCTCCTTGAGAACATCAACTATTTTGCCTTTCTTTGCATCCCCAGCCTTTAGTAGAGTGCCTGGCACATAGTAGGTACTTAATAAATGCTCATTGCCTAACTGATACACATATGTGTGTAGGCATATATGTACATGTGTGTATGTATGCACACATGTGTGTATATCTATATAAACCATGCATATAAACACTGTGTGTGTATACATGTGCGTGTGTATCTTTCAGATGATTGGGAGCCACTGGTGTTTACTGAGTAGGGGGATGTGACATGGTCAGTCCTGCACTTTAGGAAGATTAATTTGACAGATGAGTGGAGGATGGACTGAACTGAGGAGACTTGAGGAAAGGAGATTAAACATCCCTATTAGTTTAAACAGGATTGCAATAGTCCAAGGGTGAGGTGATGAAGGCCTGCACAAGGTGGGTGGCAGCATCAGGAGAGAAGTTATGCAAATAAAATCCATAGTATTTGACAGCTGCATTTTCCCACCAGCTGTACTCCTTGGGCTTGGCCTCTATCATCATTGCACTCCCAGGAAACCTCTTCATCATCCTTTGAGACTGTATCAGCTCTGGTATTATACCTCTTCAGTACCATCAGTGCCCTCTTCTCCTCTAACCGGAGGGCCGGAGAGTGAAGCAAAGAAACCCTCCCAAAGTTTCCGTTTAAAGAGGGCTCACAGTCCAGCCACACTCCTTGGACTGGACTCTACCATGTCCCAAGTGCCTGGTACCTTCTTCTAATACCACCACCCCCTTTCCATCTTTCTTCCTCCATTAGACTGTAAGTTCCTTGAGGGCAAGAATTGTCTTCTTTCTTTGTATCACCAGCAGAGTTTTTGGCTCATAGGAGATGCTTGATAAATGTTTATTGATTGACTGCATTTTAGGAAGATTACTATGACAGCTGAGGGGAGGATGGTTTGGAGTGGGGAGAGACTTGAGGGAGGGAGACCAACCATCAGCCCATTGCAATAGTCCAGGAGTGAGACTGGCCTGCACCGAGGGAGTGGTAGTGTCAGAGGAGAAGAGGGGGTATATCCAAGAGATATTACAAAGGTGAAATCAACAGGCCATAGCAACAGATTAGATATGGGGGAGGGGCAGTGAGAGAGAGTGAGCAGTTGAGGATGACACTTAGGTTGTAAGTATGAACGACTGACTGGGAGGATGGTGGTACCCCTGAAAGTAAAAGGGATATTTGGAAATGGGGAAGGTTTGGGAGAGGAAATAAAGAGTGCAGTTTTGGACATGTCTACTGTCCAGAGTTTTGTCTACTAGGCATCCAGTTTGGGATGTCTTGTTGTTGCCTGTCCTTCGTTGTTGAAGAGGACCATGGCATCAGGGAGGTGATGCCATGACATGCAAGTGAATTGGATTTAAGTGAGGGAGTGCTGTGCAGAGTCACCAGCCTCACCTTCTCCTCTGGAGCCATCTGGAGTCTAGTGGCCAGCTATCAATCAGGATGACTGGAGAGGGCCCCCTTGGGATGTCTAATAGGTAGTTGGAGATGTAAGTCTAGAGGTTAGGGTTGGATAAGTAGATCTGAGAATCTTGAGCATAGAGATAATCATTGAATACATGGGAGTTGATGACATCACTAATTTTTTAAAAATAAATTTTTATTCATGACCTCTGCTTTTTATATCATCACAGTTATCTCCAGTATATCTCCTCCTCCTCCTCCTCCTCCTCCTCTCAGTCATTGCATGTAACAAATAGTATTTTTAAAGACAAAAAGGGGGGAAAAGGGAGGAAATCAGCACAACTGATCAATAAGTTGAAATAATCCAGAAAACATGCGCAGTGTATAACATTTGTGGAACTCCCACCTCCACAAAGGGATGTTTGGGGATGTGCTCTCATATCTCTTCATTTAAGTCATTCTGGGATCACCAATACTAAGTGAAACATATAGAGGGAGAAGAGAAGAAGGCTTAGGACAGAGCCCTGGGGGTCACTCACCTTGAGTGAGGGAAACTTGGATGAAGATTCAGCAAAGGAGATTGGGAAGGAACAGTTAGAAGGCAGGAAGAGAGCCAGAATAGAGTAGTATCCCTAAAGCCTAGAGAAAAGAGAGTATCAAGGAGAAGAGGGGTGATCATCAGTATTAAAGGCTGCAGAGTGGTTAAAAAGGAAGAGGATGGAAAAGGAGGCATTGGATTTGGCAATTAAGAGATCAATGGGAACTTTGGAGAGAGGATTTTCAGTTGTATGATGAAATCAGAAGGTGGACTACGGAGAGTTTTAAAAAAGTTAGTAAGAGGAAAGGAAATGGAAGCATCTGTTATAGACTGCCTTCTCAAGGAGTTTAGCCATGAAAGGGAGAAGAGATATACAACATTAGTAAGTGGTGATGGACAGATCAAGCAGGGTTTTTTGAGGAGGGTTATGTTTGCAGGCAGTAGGGAGAAGGCCTATACATGAGAAGAGATTGAAGAGAAGTGAGTGAGTGGGGATGGGGAGGTAGTCTGCTAGTGAAGACAGGATGGAATGGTATCACTTGTGCATATACAGGGATCTGCCCTGACAAGGAGAAGGGCTACCTCTTTAATCGAAACAGGGGTAAAGGAGAAGGTAGTGGCAGAAGTCATCTGAATGATGTGAGATGAGGAGTGGAAAAGAGGGAGGTTCCAGCAAATGGTTTTAGCTTTTTCAATAAAACATGAGGCAAGGTTCTCAGCTGAATTGGGTGGGGGGACAGGGAGCCATGAATGGTTTGAGCAGGGATGAAAAGGTTTGGAAAAGCTACTGTGGTGAGTGGGCCAGTGAATTATTTAGGTAGGTGTAAGAGGATTGCTTTTCCATAGTAAGGGCCCAGCAGAGATTATGTAGCATCAATTTGGAGTGGACCCAGTCAGCATAATTTCATCATTTTCTCCAGCTTTGTTTAGCAGCTGGTGAACGGGAGAAAAGGCAGTAGATGGTGGGAATAATCCAAGGCTGAGGCTTGGCAGGACAAGATCTACAATACAATAAGGGGACAAGGGACTGAAGAGAAGAAGGCAGTGTAAAGATGAACTGGTTCACTTAGGGGTCAGATAGGCTGGAGAGGAGTGTGTAGCTAGTGCAAGAATGATTCCATCAAGGGGCAGCTAGGTGCGCAGTGGATAGAGCACTGGCCCTGAAGTCAGGAGGACCTGAGTTCAAATCCGGCCTCAGACCAAGCAATTGACACGTACTAGCTGTGTGACCTTGGGCAAGTCACTTAACCCTGATTGCCTCACTTAAAAAAAAAAAGGGATGATGCCCTGAGAAAGCACTAGGGGCTTAAAGGATTGGAGGTCACAGTAGTGAGGATAAAGAACAGAGTAGGTGGTGGAAAGGCTGAGGGAGAGATGTAATGACAATAAATTTTGATAAGGGAATTTCAGAATTCATGTACATGGAAGTGGTACGTTTGTGAGGGTTGGTAAAAACAAAGGTATGACCATCTTTGTGTGCAGCTGAGGTGTGGAAGAGTGCCTCATGCGAAATGAGTAAATTGAGGAGCTGGGAGGTTAAGGTGTTTGAGGGAGTATCAATATGTATGTTGACATCTCCTAGTATAGGGGGCAGGAGTCAGAGAGGAAAGAATGTGACATAGTCATTGAACTCATTGAGGAAAGAAGGGGAGTGTCCTGGAGGTTGCTGACAGTACCTAACAGAATTTTCATTGGGTGGTATACATGGATTGAATAAATCTCAAATGAGGAGAGGTTATGGAGTGATGGTGAGCCTGGAATTAGTAATGGGAACAAGGAGTATTCCAATTCTGCCACCTTAATCAGTAGTGAAATGACTAAAAGTGTAGCCAGTGCTGGAAGAGGAGGCCAAAGAGGCTGTGTCATCAGGAGGGAGCCAGGTCTCAGTGAGAGCCAAAAGGTAGAAGGAGTGGGAAAAGAAAGATTGAAGATGAAATCAATGTTGTTCTCTATGGAGCAGGCATTTCAGTAGCTTCAGAGAAGGACATTTTGGGGGTTGTATTAGGTTGAGGGGGATGGTAATAAGGGAACAGGCAGTAGTGGGTAGAGAACTGGGTTTAAGTGATGATATCAGAGAGGTCAAAACACTTGGGATAGGGAGTTCAGCCAGTGAGGAGTTTGGTAATCATTGAGGAATGAGTACAGGTAGGTTATCAATACTCTTAGGGGTTTAGCCTCAGGATGGGGTTCTCTCAGGGTCTTAGGCAGTTCAGGTCAGGGGTCAACTGGAGGAAGCTAAGGGAATGGTATTACTTCCCCTTTCTGAAGGCTGGAGGCCAGGCAGGAGACCTGGAACAATGAGGCCTTTCTCCTTTCCCTACAGAAGGCAAGAGACGGGGCAAGGGATTTGGCATAATGGAATAGTATTTTTACCCTTAATAGAAAAAGGCAGAGACTGGTGGACAACATTGTGTAAGATGTCTGTGTGTACATACACATACATACACACACACACAGAGAAAATGTTTAAATACACATATGTGTATATTATATATGTATGTGTGTATGCGCGTATATGCATGCACGTGTGTTACATTCAAATCAATCTGTTATCTCATTATTTCAGGAGTTCCCTCCAGTGATACAGATCAAATCACATCCATGCCTGCCAACCCTGTGGTGACTCTTATCTATGTTGTCCCCCAAAAGGATCTTGTTCTTGCCCATTTTCCCATCTTGTCATGCAATTCCTTGATAACATTCTTCACTCTGGTTCTTTTTCAAAGTTCCCCCTTTGGTATATGTTTCAGCCTGCTCACACCCACCAACACAGCTCTGCAACCTCCTCGGTGTGATATTCATCTTTAGTTTTTTGCAGGCAGTGGTTGATGGTCCAGGACTTACTACCATACAGCAACACTGGTAAAATGTCAGTATTGAGATGTGCCTCTGCTTTCGTGGGAAGCCTGAGCTAAGTAAAAGAGCTTGGCAGATCCCTGAAAGCAAATCTAGCCACTCTCCTCTGACTTTTCAACTCTGAGTGGAGCTCATTATCCATCTGTGCTGTCTTGGATATACATACTGTTGGCCAAGTTCTATAGGGTGTCCATCTAATATATATTTGAAGGTCCTGGTTGATAGAGTTCTGAGTGAAAAAGCTATTACACTGTGTATCTGTTCTATTTTACCTTTCAATGAAGTTGTCAAACAATTTAATGGATATGACAATATGTCAACCCTGAAAAATAGTTAAGGTAGCATTTTATCCTGTTATTTGTTGCTTTGTTTTTTGGGACAGTTATTTTCAATTCATCAAGGCATTTAGAACTGAGATGGCTGTTCCCCGAGTTCTGACTTCACTATGGGAAGTCTGAAGTGGCAAAACCTCTTCAACCAAAAGATATGATAAGGTGGCTGGAAGAGCCCCCATCTAGGGGGCAATGTCCTGTAGCAAGTCACAATATATGCTCCCCTTTCCAACATGGGAGAGATTGGATGAAATTGGATGAAAATGAATATCATGGTTAGCCAGAAGAGGAAAAGATCACAAAAGAACAGCTGGGGTAGGAGAGGGGAGAGAGAACAAAAGAAGAAGGAAGAGGTAGGTCCACTGGGAAAATTTAAGGGTTGAGTATATTTATGTGAACCTCAGGTCTATTTTAGAGGAACTATCTAGAGGAGCCATTGGCTTCTGACTGTCACTTGCCTACTCAATGAACCTCTAGGATCAAAGATAAAGTACTCTCTTTGGAATTGAAAGCCCTTTAAAAACTGGTCCAAACCTACCTTGTCAGCCTCATTAACCATAACTCCTCCTCACACACACTATGACCCAACCCAAGTGGCCTTATTGCTCATACACAGCATTCCACCTTCCAGTTCGATGCCATCTCCCCTGCCTAAAATTCACTTCATCCTCATCTCGGTCTCTTAAGATTTTCTACTTTTCTTTGAGGCTCAGATCAAGTTGTGGAGCTTCTATAGAAAATCTTTCTTGATCTCCTAACAATGATGATAATAATAATTATTATTATTATCATTATTATAGCTAGCATTTATATAGCACTTCAAGGTTTGTAAAACACTTTACACACATTATTTCATTTGATTCTGACAATAACCCGGTGAGGTAAGTGTTATTATTTCCTTTTTACACATGAAGAAACTGAGGCTGAGAGATGTTAAGTGACTCAGCCCGAGTCACATAGCTAATAAATGTGTGAGGCACAATGTAAACTCTAGTCTTCCTGACTCCAAGTCTTGAATTCTATCCACTTTGCCACCTGGCTGCCTCTAAATTATCTTGAATTGATTTTACATAATTCTAAATCTTTACATTGTCTCCCCCAGCAAGACTATAAGCTTGTCGAGGGTGAAGAGTGCTTCACCTTGGCCTTTGTATTGCCAGCATCTAGCTCAGTACTTGGTACATCATAGGAACTTAATAAATTCTTGTTGACTAAGCACTTCTCCTTACCAGCTGGATGACTACCAGACGTGCCCCCCAAAGCATGGGCCCTGGAACAATCACCCCAATTCATCCTATCCTAGAGATCATTCTGCTTCTGACCACCCTTCTGCTTCCACCACTATGGCCATCACAGAGATTTATAATAGTCCAATGGAAAGAACCCTGGACTTGAAGTCAGAAAACATCGGGTCAAGTCCCATCACTGCCTTTTACTACCCATGTCACCTTAGACAAGTCACTTAACCTCTCAATCTCAGTTTCTCCATCCATAAAATGTGGGATTTGGATAACATGATATCTACAATCTTATGATATCTATAATCCTATCTGTGATCAGCTAGAATCAGTTTGGTCTCTGTATATGTAGTTAGATATACCCCAGGTTTGACTCCTAGTTCTGTTTTACTTGCTAGCTATGTGACCTTGCACAAGTCATTTCCCTTCTTGGGAAATGTTTCCTCATTTATAAAATGAGGGATATTTTTAAGGTCCGTTCCACCTCTGAATTCTAAGAACTTTTAGTACCATGCGACATGATTGGCTATTGCCTCTTTTTGTTTGTTGTGTCAAGGGGGAAGATTACTTATCTCCAAGCTTTCTTGAGATAAGTCAATAAATCAATATGTCGTAGCTATGGAGTTTTGTTGCAATGAATATTCCTTTCACTGACAGATCCCACCTCCTCTATGAATTAGTAGATAGTTTTTGAGAATTGTTGTGAGTGAAAAATTCATCACCCTATGGCCAACTGATGAGTCTCTCTGACCTTCCTTAAGCTGGTTCTTAGACAGTACACATACTGTCCACCATCGTGTACATATTTGAAGCCTTTCTGGCTTGATAAGACCCATCAGGGATTTTACTTCACCGACACAACCTTTGAGAACCCAGGGTCACTTCTATTGATGGTGTGGCATCAGAGGATGACTTTAGTGGAGGCTTCTTGGTATATTGGTATACTGGACAAAATACCGAAAGGGAAACAAGTCATAAAAGTAATCTATCTGACCATCCTTTTTTTAAAGGGACTACATGCCCTATTATACAGTTATATAATGTCAGAGCAGTTCTGGATCCAGAGAATGGTGTCTCCCAGACTCTGTACTGCTACAGCCTGATTCTTTTCTCTGGGGGACTGGCTATGCCTGGAATCTTCTCCCTCCTGACCCTCTGGATTTTGCCACTAAGACTCAGCTGCCTTCTCACCCTGGAACACTCTTTAGCCATCCCATCTCCTATCTCCCATTAAAGAATTCCTTTTGATGCCTCTCTTTTGGGGATGAGCCCAGACGGGCCAAGTTTCATTCCCCTCCTAGCTGTGCTTCTGACTCTGGATTTCTTCACTAGGCCCCAACCTGGTTACCTTCCCCTCCCACTCTCCTCCTCTCTTTTTCTCCTCTCCCTTTTTAACTCCTTTTTATGTATTTCTTCCCCTGTTAGAATGTGAACTCCTTGAGTGAAAGGACAGTCTTTCTTTTGCTTGTATTTGTATTCCCAGAATTTAGCACAGTGATTGGAACATAGTACTTACTAAATGTTACTTATCTCTGCCTCTTGGTTTCCCTCAAGATTCAACTCAAACTCTACCTTCTGCAAGAAGCTCCTCCCAATTGTCCCCCTTACTCTTCTCTCCCCCAATTTCTAGTGCCTTTCCTCTGAGATCACCTTCCATTTATATACAATATATATAGAATGTAAATGGAAGGGGTGTGTGTGTGTATGCGTGTACATATACATATAAATATACATACATATATCTATATATATGGAGAAAGAAAGAGAGAGAAAGAATGTAAATAGAAGGTAATCTCAGGGGGAAAGCAAAATATACATATAGAGTATTTATATTATGTATAATGTATATCCAAATATATCCAAATATGTATGTGTGTATATATATACATACATATATATACATATATAATATAGTATATAAGATCATGTTGTCTCCCCCATTAAAATATGAGCTCCTTGAAGACAGGAAATGTGTTTCTTATTTTTTAGCAAGAAATTTCTTTTTTTATTTGCTAGCACTTAGTGCAGTGTCTGATTCATAGAAAGGGCTTAGATGTTCCTTGACTGACTGGCTAACTTTGGCCAGAGCTGGGCTTCTATGCTGAGCTAGCAGTCAGAAGAGCTCTTCTCTAGATCCCTTGGGGGTACCAGACCCCCAGCACAGAAAGCAAGAAAACTTCCTGTGAGTTCCTGAGACAGCTCCCACCCCATAGACGAGGCCCCTGCCCATGAATGTCTATTAATCCTGGTCTCTTCCATCTGAGAGACAGGGGGCTTCTATGCTCAAAATAGCATTGCCATTTTCACTAAGGCTATGTCAATCAATTGCTCTATGAATCCAATTTACAATCCTGTAACTTCTAGGACCAAAAGACTCCTCCTTGGCTATGACTCTCCTCTGTATATTGTCTTCCTCTATTAGAATGTAAGTTTCTTGAGGTCAAGGACTATCTTGTTTGCTTGCCCACTTGGCACAGTTACCAGCATATACTAAGCACTTCATATATTTTTTTCTTTCATTCTTTCATTCATTCATTCAATCATTCATTCTTCAGTTTCGAACCATTTCTAATCAACCAATTGATCAACCAGCATTTATTAAGCACCTACTATGTACCAGACACTATGCTAGCTTCTGGAGATACAAAGACAAAAAGGATCTTACATTCTATCATGGGAAACAACATGTAGACATATAAATAAATACAAAATATAGACAAATTAAATACAAGGTAATTTGGGAGTGGGGATAGGCTTTGGCAGCTGGGAGAGACAGAAGGATGAATCTAAAATGCATTTTAAAGGAAGAAGGAACAATACTTTGTGCCTGGATATGAGAGGTAGAGGGGTATGGATGATGGTAAAGGAGAGGGAAGAACAGCCAAACATAAATAAATAAATAGATAAACAAACATATAAATCAATCAATCAATCAACCTTAACAAAGAAATGGGGAAGGGAAATAGATTGAAGAAAAAGCTGATGAAAATGACTTGGAGCATGTTGAGATTGAAGCAACAGTGGGACATCTGAGCAGAGAGCAGGTACTTGGAGAGGCAAAACTGGAGCTGACTGCAGGTGTGTTAAAGTCTAGCCCAGGCCCTTATGGGACATTGCCAGCGATTGATTACCTCCAACAATGACTCTGAGACAGCCTGAAATTATCTTGTGACAGATAAATTACAAGGCAATAAGCCCTCCTACTCACTTCCTTGCCCCTTGCCCCTTGAGTCTTTGTGTAAACACTCTGCAAGCCACATTCTTATATAAACAGCCTTATCAACTGAATGAATGAATGAATGAATGATAAAGCATGCACATTATGTGCTAGGCACTGAGGACATATATACAAGAAAGCAAGAGAGTCAGTACTCTCAAAGAACTTACGTTCTCTTGGGGGAAGATAACATGTAAAGAGGAGCTGGAAAGGGGAGTGAGTAATAAAGAGTGTAATGGCATGGTTTGGAAATAACCAGGACATTACTGCAGAGGCCTAGTTTTGAGAAAGATAAGATGGAAATCACACCTATAAGAGCCTAGAATAGTCCTAGGTTCAGAGTCCAAGGTGCTAGTGGGAGAGATATAAATGAGTTGAGGAGGGTAAGGATGATGGCCAGAATGCAGGCCTCATGGTTTAGATACTATTTGACACTTGTGAAAAAAAGAGCCTTGGCTAGTTCTTATACTTGTGACATTTGGAGTGAAGAGGGAACTAGGATGAGTTTCCCATTTCTATAAAGAAACAACTCTATGAAGAGATAAGCTGCTCTGCTATGAAGAAGACGAAAACCTAGACATCACAACACAGGGGAGAAAGAGTAGTAGAGAGCCTGGTGGAGCCTAGGTGTGATGGGTCTGAGAACAGATTCTCCTGAGAACCGTCCCTGATTCCGATCTCTCTTCCTGCTTTAGCCTGAAATCCAGAGTACCCAAGGCTCTGACTCACCCAGCAATTGAAACCGAAGTACATCTTATCCTCAGAACTCCTTTTCCCTTGGTGCTCCTGCTTTGCTGTGTTCCTGCCCTTGGGTGATTTGTTTCAGGCCTAGAGTTACTCATTATGCAAGTTACAATGCACCATAATAAAAAGCTCATTAATTTATGCATTACTAATCTACTTATTTTTCTTATGAAATCCTTTTCTAAGTCACATAATTACTGTTGAGGACCAAGATAGACTCTCACTTATATAGAAGCCACTACTTGACTCTCAGATCTGACAGCATTAACTTTCAAATAAGATACTAAAGCTTATAATATCATTTGCACCCAGGATTCATGGATCCTATATGGTTAGTAATCTTGAAGACTATGATCTTTAAAGAATCAGCTATAAGTGACCCAAAGTTCAATAGAGACTTACGTGATGGATATAGTAGGTTGCAGCACACTTCCATATATGTGCAAGAAGTGGCATAAGGGATATTACCAAGGAAATACATAATCTGAAAAGGAAATGGGATGCTCAGGTAGTGGAAGCAAAGACTATCAGATGAAGAACCCCAAATTTTCATTGGTACTTACAAAATATTAAAAAAAAATATCTAGAGGAATGCCTCTAGGATCTTCTGTAAAGCATGGATGGGCTGTAATTTGCACTGATGGAGGGAATCCGTACATCAATGAGATCACCTTGAAGCACTGAAGTTTATTAGAAGAGATCTTTTGCCCCGGCTTCAGTGCAGAAATATTCACCAGTGTCTTTAGAGCCCAAAGGGAATTAAAGTAGGGCCTAGAGCTGGTGTTACTAATGTTCATGCAGAAAATGGAAGAATAAAGCCCAGTTGTATGTAGCAACAACAGTAAGATCACACTAATCCATCAATTATCCTGCCACAGCATCTTACAGTGTAATTGACAGCTTAGATTCTGCTTCACTCTGCCATTTATATACTACTGTACATCATATAAGCTAGGAAGCATAATGCCATCTGTTGAGTAATTATCAGTAATAAGCATTGGGTACCATGCATTTGTTGTCTATAACTAAGGAATCTAATTGTTTTTATGTTTGAATGAATGTAGCCTTGTAAGCTTTATGAGAAGGAGAATATATTTTAAGTGTCTTAGAGGGAAGACAGTAAGCGCTGTGGGATAAACATGGAAGATAAGACTCTAGTCCTGGATTTGTCAATATCATGCTGGGTGACATTGTGGTCACTTTCCTTCTAAGTGCCTCACTTTCCTGTCCTGTTAAATATAGACTTCCAGGTATGAAATCCTGTGAGTCAATGAACAATGGTTCCTGAAGCATGCTTTTGGCCTACTGTGGTACATCTGTCTAACTAGCAAGAGGGGCCATCTCAACAACACCCATTAGCATCCATTTCAATAAATTCCTCCTCTATTTGCTGCCAATATTTCTGTCATAAAAAGATGCACATATAGAGCTTTTAGCTTAAAATTTTACCAAGTGGGTCAACTTTTTGACCATTTGCTTTTCTAACTTGATGATAAAAAATAAGCAGGATGGGAACACAGCCCAAAGGCTTTTATTTACTTATCATCCACTAGCAAATGGGAAAGTTGTGTAACAAAATGACAGCATTTCCGATCAAAACTTCTCTGTTCTGGGGATGATTTCCCCTCTTGACATTATACACTTCATCTAATGGACTAGCTCTGCCTGCTTCTCATTTGCCCGATAAAATATGCTGCTGGAAAAACAAAAAACAGATCATTGCTCAACAGCAATTTTGTACTTCCTTGGATTTAGTGCACCCACAATAATGGGGGCCAATTGATGGATGGCTGTGTGGTTCCGCATTGTACACTGGGAGTTTATGTCCATCTTCCCATCTAACTCTTGCTCCATCAACCAGACCAGAATGCATCAAAGCTGAAGCTTGGGGGATTTTCCTGTGCTCCAGTAGCTCTCGTTAATTATGAGGCCCAGATAATTAAAATAATGCAGTTGCTCCCAGGCAAATCCAGCAACCGGGAGGCTTAGCGGCATTTGTGCCTGTCTGTTGCCATAGCTTTGTCTGTGGTATTTAGAGAAAGGCAGTTAGCAATCATTACTCTTTCCCCTCCAGAGCCAAGCCAACAGATTGCAAAACAAAAATAAGGCTAATACCAGTGATTCACTTTCTGTCACTAGGCTTTTTAACCTTCTAGCTCTGAAGCTTGACACAGCCACGGCTGTGTCCACGTCAATGCAGAGGAGTACGTTGCTCTAAGAAGCAATGCTGCATTATCCAAACGCGTCTTGACACTTCACCATTTATTCCATTCCATGCATTCACATCAGTTATGGGGAGTTGAAACACAGCTATCCAAGCATCTGTGGGGATGATTTCTGTATTGCCCCTGAAAAGAGGAGGGAATGGAGGGAATACAATCAAATCTAAATAGTGAATAGTAAATTAGGTTGTCTTGCTTTTCCCATTCTAAAAAATCCTATAAAAAAATGGAGTTCCTATATTGTTAAATCCTGCCTGTTTCACTCCATTTTAAATACATCTGCTGCTAAGAAAATTATTCTAATAAATAGGTTTGTGATTTATTTGAACCTAAACATAAAGAATAATACTAATAATAGCTGATGTTTATAAAGAACTTTAAGGTTTGCAAAATCCTTCACTCACACCATCAAATTTAAGCATTGCAACAACCCTGTCAGATAGATACAAAAGGTATTATTATCCCCATTTTACAGATGAGAAAACTAAGACTCAGAAAAGTGAAATGACTTATCTAAGGTGACACAGCTACTAAGTGTCAGAGCTAGGTTTTGAACCCAGGCCTCTTTAGATTCCAAGTATATCACCAAGTAAAAATAACAATAAGAATATCTTACATATGTATAGTACTTTACAGTTTACAAACTCTACCACATCATACAGCAGAAAGAGCCTTGGGCTAGAGTTCTAGCTCTCCCACTCACCAGCTCTATGATTTTGGGTAAGTCTTTTCACCTCTCAGAGCATGGAATGGAGATATACTTGAAACCAAAATTAGCCTGTATTTATTTTACATACATTGTGTACATGTTGTCTCATGTGTCGGTGTTTTCTCCCCTGACAGAATATTAGCTACTTAAGGGCAAGTGCTTTCTAATTTTGTCTTCAATTGTGTCTTTGCATCCCCAAGAGACTAGAGCAGTACCTGGAACAAACATGATAAATGTTCATTGCTTGAGCCTTAATTTTTTCACCTATAAATAAGGGATGATAATACTTATGCCACCTGTATCATAGGAATGTTGTGAAGTTCAAGTTGGTTCATCACTCAATAAGCATTTTTTTCAGTTTCTTTTTTAAAATCATCTTTACTGATGTTATCTGTTTCTTACATTACCTTAGTACCCCATGTATCCCTACTCCTTTCCAAGAGCCATCCTATATGACAAATGGTACTTTTTCAGAGAGAAAAAAAGTTAGAACAACTGATTGATATATTGAGAAAGTCCAAAAACCTGTGCAATGTGTTAGCACCTGTAGACTTCTCACTTCCATATGGCATGCAGTAGTTTGGGGTTGCCTTCTCATATCTCTTCATTTGAGTCCAACATGACCTTTATAGTGTTGTGATATTTACTTTCGATTTTTTGATATGTCATTGTTCCTTCCATTTATATTGTTGCAGTTATTGTGTATTTGTTTTCTTGACTCTGCTTACGTCACTCTGCATCAGTTCATGGAGACCTTTCCATGCTTCTCTGTATTTATTACACATCATTCCTCATAGCACAGTAGTATTCCATGATATTCATGTACCACAATTTGTTTAGCCATTTCCCAGTTGATGGGCATTTACTTTGTTTCCAATTCTCAGCTATCACAAAAAGTGCTGCCATCAATATTTTGGAGTACATGAGAATGGTTTTTTGGTTTTGTTTCATTTTTATCAATGGCTTCCTGGGGGTATGAGTCCAGTAGTGGAGTCTCTGGTTCAGAGGGTATGGACATTTTAGTTACTTTATTTGCATAATTCTAAATTGTTTTCCAAAATGGTTATACCATCTCAGTTATATTAATGATGCATTAGTGTACTTATCTCCACATTGACTGATACCATTTTTGGTTAGTTTTATCCATGTGCAAAACTAACATGGGGTATGAG
Organism: Vombatus ursinus; assembly: GCF_900497805.2. Lineage (NCBI taxonomy): Eukaryota > Metazoa > Chordata > Mammalia > Diprotodontia > Vombatidae > Vombatus > Vombatus ursinus. The sequence goes on along the minus strand of NW_020944469.1, from coordinate 5,468,593 downwards.
GTAAAACCTCAGAATTGTTTTGATTTGCATTTCTCTTATTATTAGCGATTTGGAATATTCTTTAATGTGGTTGTGAATACTTTGCTATTCTTCCTTTGAGAACTTTTTGTTCATCTCCTTTGACCATTTATTTCTTGGAAAATATTTTATATATATATATATATGTTATATATAATATTGTACTATATATATTTGTATTTGTTTATTTTTATATATATATATATAGATAGATAGATAGATAGATAGATATAAATTAATTGTTTATATATCTTGGATACCAAATTTTTATCGAGAAATTTGATAAAAAGATTTTTCCCAATTGACCACTTCCCTCCTCATCCTAGATGCATTAATGTTATCTGTGCCAAAGCTTTTTAGTTTCAAGTAATCAAAGTTAACTACTTTATCTTTTGTAATTGACTCTATCTCTTGTTTAGTTAAGAATACACCTCTTATCAATAGCTGTGAGAGGTACACGATCCATTTCTTTTCTATTTTTAAAAAATATGATCTTTAATATTAAGGTCACATATCTATTTAGAATGTATTGTGGAGTGCAATGTAAGGTCTAAACCTAATTTCTGCCAGACTGCTTTCCGGTTTCCCTAGCTGTTTTTTATCAAATAGGGAGTTTTCCCCTAGGTAACTGATGTTTTCCACTTTATCAAACAGAGGGTTATTTAGTTCTATTGTTTCTAAATATCCCTTGTCTAGGCAGTTCCATTGATCTGTCTCTGTCTTATTTAACTAACACCAAATAGTTTTGGTGACTGCTGTTTTATAATAGAGTTTGAGGTCTGGAAGTAGTATTCCTCCTTCATCCTTACTTCCTTTCATCATTTTCCCTTGATGTTCTAGATCTTTTGTTTTTCCAAAAGAATGCTGTTATTATTTTACAAGACTCTGTAAGGTATTCTCTTGGTAATTTGTTTGATATAGCATTAAAAATATAAATTAATTTTGCTAGTATTGCCATTTTTATTATATTGGCATAACTTAGCCATGAGCACTGAATATTCCTCTACCTATTTAGGTTGTTCTTTATTTCTTTAGAGAGTGTTTTGTAACTTAATCTGTTCAAGTCTTTTGTATGCTTTGGGAGGTTGATCTCCAGATATTTATGCCTTTTGTAGTTTTTTGAAATAGGATTTCTCTTTCTATTATTGCTTCTAGTGTTTTGTTATTATTACATAGAAATGCTATTGATTTGTGAGGATTTATTTTGTAATCTGCAACTTTGCTGAAGTTATTCATTTTCTCATTTTAGTATCTTTGCTGATTCCTTAGGGTTTTCCAAGAAAACCATCATATCATCAGGAAACAGGGATAGTTCTACCTCTTCTTTATTATTCCTTTCTCTTATTGCTGTTGTTAGCATTTCATATTTGAGAGGTTGTGGGGATTGGGAAAAATGTCTAGTCTGCTATCTTGTTGCTCACATGATCTAAAACCTCAATAAGCATTTATTAGTGCCTATTATGTGCCAGGCACTCTGCTAAAGGCTAGGGACACCAAAAATTGCAAAAGATAGTTCCTCTTCTCAAGGAGTTCATAGTCTAATGGGGAAGATGACATGCAAACACATGTACACACAAGTTATAGACAGAATAATTTGGAGATAATCAACAGGAAGAAAACATTATCATTAAGAGGAATCAGGAAAGGCTTCATGCAGAAGATGAGATTTTAGTTGAGTCTTGAAGGAAGCCAGAGGAACCAAGATGCAGAGATGATAAAGAAGATAATTTCAGTCATGTAGATAGCCAGTGAAAATGCCCAGAATTGGGAGATGGAGTATCTTGTTTGAGGAACAGCCAAGAGGCTAGTGTCACTGGATTGCAGAGTTTATGGTAAGAAGTAAGGTGTAAGACTGGAAAAGTAGGAGGGACTAGGTTCTGAAGGACTAGGGATTGATATATTTTTTATTTGATCCTGCAGGTGATAGGGAGCCATGGCATTTAATGAATGGAGAGAGAGGATGACATGATTAGATTTGTGCTAAAGGAGTCACGAGTGGAAAAAGTTTAAGAAGCCCTGGTTTTTAAAAAATTAATTAATATATTTTTTTAGTTTTCAGCATTCACTTCCATAAAATTTTGAATTCTAAATTTTCTCCCTCTCCCTCCCCTCCCCCCTCCCCAAGATGGTGTGCAATCTGATATAGGCTCTACATATGCATTCATAATAAACATAGTTTCAAATTAGTCATTGTTGTAAAGAAGAATTAGAACCAATGGGAGGAACCATGAGAAAAAAAAGAAATAATAAGAAAGCAAATAGTATGCAAAGCCCTGTTTTAAAAGATCAATATGATGGCTGAGTGGAGGATGGACTGGATGGGCAGAAACTTAAGACAAGGAGACCAGCAGACCATTTGTAGTAGTCCAGGTATGAGGTGATAAGGGCCTGCATCAAGTAGGATAAATCATATAACACTGTTTAAGTGTGAGCTTAAGTTAATACCTCATTTGATCCAGACTGGAAATTATTATGCTTACTTGTCAGAGGAATAAACTGAGGCTCAGGGAAATAAAGGGGCTTGCACCAATTTCAGCTACCAATAGGTGGTAGAGTTAGGACCAAAAGTGATGTCTTTTGATTCCTGGTGCAATACTTTTGCCACAGTGTACCATACTGTTTATTGAAATAGAGGTTAATTTTTAGAAACATTTTAGTTTCTATAAACAAGTAAATAATATGATAATTTTAACCTCCTGTGTTATAAATTAGGTTCACAATACTCATTGATATAGCAATTGAGGTATAGAGTTGGGTGACCTCCATAGAACTGGCCAGCCAAATTGTCTTAATACCAGACAAAGTCTGCATGGACAACATCACCTTTTGGATATGCTTAACATATACCATTACTAAAAATGCTCCATTTTGAGAAGGTGTGAAAAAGATTTCACCAGTCTCCATGAAAGTAGGGCTGAAAGCATCTTATGATACTTGAGGAGGATATTAAGGTATTATTCTACTGTTCTGGCAAACTCTTGAGTTAGTACATGCATTTACATGATAAAGATCCTTATTTTCATCCTGAGGATTAAAGAATCTCTATTATAGGCAGCAGGCAATAGAAAACACAGCTCAGCAGACAAGGCTGGGGCAACCACAGCAAGGTTTGGAGGGGTAACAGGAAGGTATCAAAAATCAGAGTTGAGCCAGGAGTACCAGGTAGGTCATTCTTGTGTATAAAAGTCATTTCATCTCTCTAAGCCTCCATTACCTCATCTGCAAAATGAGAGGGTTGAGCTAGATAGAGCTTAGATAAGCTCTAAAATCTTCCATGTTTATAATATAAGGTTCCAGATAAGCAGTGAGGTCAGGATTAGCGGTGTCAGAACCAGGTAACAGAATGGGATTAGGCAGGTATGATAGTAAGGTGTCTCAGGTAGTTCTTGCTGTCCCTGCCTTTATTTGTTCTCTTTGGCATCCTCAGAGTGAGAGGACAGTGCCTTTCTTGGGGCTTGGCAACAGTACTTTCCTTGCTGCCCTTCCTCCACCCACAATTTAATTACCCGGTATCCAAAATTGATAACAGTGACAGCCAATTCTTGATGACTGATCTAGAGAACTGGAAAGGGAAACAACCAAAAACAGCTAGATAAGAGGAGATCTTGACAGGCTGGTACTGGACTAAATCTAGGAAGATAAAATTCAATAGACTTGGGTTCAAAAATGAACCCCTCAAGTACCAGAAGGGAGAGACATGGTTAGACCATAATTTGTCTGGAAAACATCTGGAGGTGGTAGTGGACTGAAAGCTCAATATGAGTCAGCAGTGTGATGTGGAAGCCCCCAAAGCTAACACTATCTTGGGCTGCATTAAGACAGACTCAGCTTCCAGGAAGGAAGTGACAATCTCTATGTACTCTGCCCCACTCTGTTCAAAACCTATCTGGAGAATTTTATTTAGTCCTGAGCACCACAGTTTAGCAACAACATTGACACACTTGTGATCATACAGAAAAGGACAACCAGGATTGGTTTAGGGCTTTAGTCCCTGTCATATGGAGATTAGTTGAAAGAATTAGGTATGTTTAGCCAGGAGAAGAGAAGATTTAGAGAGGACCTGATAGATGGCTTCAAGTATCTGAAGGGCTATTAAGTGGAAACAGGACCTGACCTATTCTGTTTGGTTCTAGCATTAATTCTACTCCTCCTTTTAGGATCCCTAGTTTCCTTCAAAATATACCAAGCATTCAGAGGGCAAACCAGGAGCAATGGCTGGAAGCTACAAAGATGCCAATTTGGCCTTGATGTCAGAGAAACTTCCTAATGAGAGAGCTGCCCCAAAGTGGAATGGGATACTTCAAGAGGTTCCATTGCAGTTAAGGCTGGACCATCATATGTCAACTCTTCTGTAGTGGGGATTCCTTGCAGCTACGAATGGATTCTGAGGTCCCTTCCAATTCTAAAATGCTGTGGCAATGAATAAATGTAATTCTGAACCTGGGAACAAAGTAGGAACTTTAATTCTCAGCATTGTCTTTTCAGGGTATAGGGAATGTCAGAATTCCTATATCAAAATCAAGGAGTCATTTAAATCCAGAATGCTGGTGAGTCAGCCAGGCTCAAAGCAATGAGTCAGTCCGAGGGCATGAGAAACATCATTAGATTTGGTTCTAACCTTAGGCTAGAAAGCTAAAGCTTCTTATGAAAAAGTCTGAAGAGTCTCCCTGTTTCTAGTCTCACTTCTCTCCAATATACCCTCCATACAGCATATATATGTATATGTATACATATATATATATGTATATACACACACACTTATTAAAAACAACAACAACAACCAGATCTGATCATGTCATTCCCCAACTCAAAAATTTTTATTGGCTCCCTAGTGCCTCTAGGATAAAATATAAAATCCTGAGTCTGGTAATTAAAACCCTCCACAATGTAGCTCCCACCTACCTTTCCAGTCTTCTTTCCATTTCCTACTGTTCACTCTCTGTTCCAGTTCATCTGGACTACTAGGTATTCTACACACACACACACACACACACACACACACACACACACACACACACCCCATTCCATCTCCTCAGACCTCTGTGCTAATGCGCTCCTTTCCCACGAGGCTTTTTAGAATCTCTAGCTCTCTTCAAAGCCCATCTCAGGTGCTGCCTCCTACATCAGGTCTTTCCTGATGCTACCACTTGTTAGTACATACTTACTGAAATTAATTTGCTTGGCACATAGTAGATGTTTAACAAATGCCTGTTGACGAACAATTTTGTGTATTCTTTATTTGTGTACAGGGCACAACCCCCCAGTAGAATTTAAAATCTCCTAGATGGGGGACTGTTTTGTTTTTGTCTTTGTATGTTTAGCACAGTGCCTTACACATGGTAGGGGCTTGATGAATGTTTGTTGAACTGAATAACGGTGGAAGTCAGGAAGCCCCAGTCCTTCACATAGTAGATGCGCCTTATGGCTGAGCTTCCTATGGTCAGGAGGGACATCTATGGAAGTGATAATTTGCTAACTGTCTGCCCTAAGCTTAGGATATGCTTGTCTCTGGAGTTGGCTATTGGCCTTGAAAGGTGGAGAACTGGGATGAGGTATAGAGCTATAATTAGGGACTTCACTCACATCAAGTCAAGTCACCATTCCTGTTAGAATCTCAACTGATTTCTAAATCCCTGAAAATATGCAAGACAATTGATACATGTCCATAAATATGGACAATAGTTGATATGTTGAGTTGCTTGTAAGTCTTGTATTGGTGATCCTGCTTTTTAGTACATGACCGTATTTAATTAACCAGGCTGAGTTCACTGTATCAGACTTTTCCTTTTTCTGATTTTTTAATCCTCAGACACGTATTCAAATGTCATTCTTTTTATTCTCTCTCATTATAGTTAGATTTACCACCGAATATATGATATTGAAAAGTGTGGCCAAATAGCCAATTAGGTGGATGAGCCCAGGGGTGCATTTTTCTTCCATGCTGAAAAAGCATTTGACTGCAGTGAGAGGCTTATGTCTGTTTCAAAGGCTTGACAGGTTTGGATTCACCAACCATTTTCTTCCTTGGCTAAAACTCCCTTATTTTAATTCTAGAATGATCTTTCAGCTGGCTTCTCAATCTAATAGCTTCCCCCAAACCAGAGCACCCTCAAAGATTTATACTATCTCACTCCCTTGTATATCCATTGGAGAACAATGAGCAAAGCCTAAGATCACTTGGAATCCTGGGGGATTTAAGGAAACTGGGTAATTCACAGGTTATGGTTAAAGACTAACAATATATTTATTGATCATTCTGAAAGATTCTTTTTTCATGGTGGCCCAATTTTTCTCAGTAATTGATTAGCATTTTTTATCTCAGGGTACAAGATGACAGTGATACTGCCTCTGATTTATTCCCCTGCTTCAGGATTGGTTCCAAGATTTCTTTTTTCCCTTGGTGTCTCAAGAGAACAGTTTCTCACAATGCTGGGAGAAGATGAAGAGTTCAAGTATTTTCAGTTTAAAAAATGACTAGGATGTTTACCTCCCTTATTAACAAAATCCACAGTGATGCAATCCATTAGGCTCAACCACAGAAGACCTTGTGGATAAAAGTGAAAACTTTGAAAATAAACATAATGTCCCAAATAAATCATGTTTGTGACTCTACCTAGGGAAAATTCAGAATCAGCACATTTTCCACCATCCACTTATTTAAAGAGAACCAAACTCAGTACAGATAAATACAGAGCCATAGAATGGCTGTGTTTGGGGGCCCCAGCTACCTCCATGCTATAAAGACTCTATTTGACATCTGAATTTGTTGTTTGTCACCTGGTGAATATAGCTGGACTGGATGCCTGACTTGGCAATCTCATGCTCACCATTTCCAGCCTTGTCCAAACAGACAGACCACTGACTTACCCTCTGCATCTGTCTATGGTCTCTTGCTTAGGCCCTTACAGTGATAGGACCAGTCTGTTAGTTGGATTGTACATCTACTCTCAGGCTTCCTTGTTATACGCCCCCAGCCAGAGGGTGACAAAAATGTAACCAATGAAAACCAAATTGTTTGCGAGATCCAGAGCTATAAAACACCCGATGACTCATCTAGTCCAATCCTCTCATTTTACAGATGAGGAAACTGAGACTCAGAGAAGGGAAGTAGTCACATAGGTAGGATGTTGCAAAGCCAAGATTCAAGACCAGATCTTTTGACTCTAAAGCTTTTGCTCATAATATACTATTCTGTATGCACCCAATCAAAGTCACGTCAAATATAAATGAATAACACTTTATTCAGTTCTAACATTTTTCTCAGTTCTTTGATATGAAGTGTATTAGGAGATTGCTTTCAAAGCATGTATGGTACAAAGACAACCTATCCATTGTTTCTCATCAGTAACATTTACTCAGCTGAACTGAGATACTGTGAACTGAAAATTCCTAAGACCAAACAACCCTTACCTGTAAAGTTACCACCAAAGTCAAGGGATGCTGCTAAATCTGTTGGAATTCTCTGGTGTCATCAAGTTTGGTAACATACTGCTTTGCAGGTGTTTTCCAGTTGTTTCATTGTGTAGATGAAACATCATGTGCCCCTTAAATCTCTTTTCCAAGCTAAACATCCCCAGCTCCCACTAATAACACTTCATTATTGTAAAACTGTAAAATGATATACAAAGTACTTTCAGATATTATATCCTACGAGGTACAATAATTCCTACTGTCACCTTATAGGTTAGGACAGTGAGACTCAGAGACCTCATAGCTCATATTGCTAGTAAGTCAGTAATAGAATCTGAGGTCTTCCAACTTCTAGTAAAGCGCTTGTTCCATGTAACTTGACTTTCTCTTATATTTCTTCTCTTCCCTTTCCCTCCCTAAAGACTCCTCCACCAGTCGATTGCATAAGAACAGAAATGCTTGTTAATTAGCTGTATCATACAAAGCCACATTTGGGTTTCAGATAATCCAATCATATACTACCAGATTTGAAACATATAAGCTCATTGTGCACATCTAGGCACATGAAACATCAAAATTCCTAAACAAATAAACAGTTGAGCAATTGAAATATAAACATTCCATTTATAAATACTTTTTATTTCTCGATTGTATTTGGATAACAACTATTGTATTTGCTCATTCTACTTGTATTGTTGGCTTCCATATTTGTATTCTCTGTTTGACCCAAATGTGCACCTGTTTAAATAGTCTCTGGAAAAATACATATATTAAAAATATTCTCTTGTAGAAATATAACTGCCATCCTTGTTATTAATAATAGCAGCTCACATTCATCTAGCATCTTCATGGTTGCCAAGTGCTTTTACGTGCATCATCCCATTTGATCCTTACAACAACCCTGTGAGATAGGCAGTGAGAATATGATACTTGGACATATATAGATATCTATGTTCAGCATGCTGCCTCTATTTTAATATTTGTTTGTTGCAGGATTAACAACAGAAAAGGTCAGATTTATTTGTGAGTGTAAATAAATCAATTCTCTTTCTAGCTCCTGCCTCTACTTTAATTTAGGGGGATGATGCCCAAGGAAGCTTTTATAGGCTCCATGAGGCTAGGAGGCGTGCCTCCTTCTCTGTATGTCCCTGTGCTACACCTAGTACGCAGTAATGCCTTGTTAAATGTTTGCTGGTATTTTTAGAAATTTTCACTATCTGTGTGCACAAATTGAAATGAATATGGTTGACATGGAGTTCACAATCTATTATGCTGACCTCTTCATGCTCTTGTCCTATATCTAGTCAGAGAAAAAAAAATCATAGTTTTTCTGTATGTGAGTCAGGAATTCATGTTTGCTGTAATTCTTCAGAATGGGGCGAACGAAGATTTGTAAAAACACAAAAAATGAGAAGCAGATCTCATGAATACTTCCCACTTGAACTCTTTTGAAACCACATTCCTCCATGCCTTTCAATGTACCACCATGAGAAAATCATGTTGTGATTCCAAACAATTTGTTGCCGAACTGCTGAGTTGTTTTTCAGTCATGTCTGACTCTTCGTGACCCCAAAGGGGTTTTCTTGGCAAAGATACTGGAGTGGTTTGCCATTTCCTTCTCCAGCTCATTTTACAGATGAGGAAACTGAAGCCAACAAGGTGAAGTGACTTGTCCAGGGTCACACAGCCAGTAAGCTTCTGAGGCTGGATGTGAACTCACAAAGAGGAGTCCTTCTGATTCTAGGCCTAGCACTCTATCCACTGTACTACCACCTGGCTGCCCCTAGACTCCAAAGCATGCCTAACTTGAATTAAGGTAAGAGTTTTGTGCCCCCAAAATGCATTGCTAAGAGGGAACATGGAGTAGTAGTCAGAGAGCTGGCCTTGGAGTCAGACAGAGATGGATTGGTTCAGGTTCTGCCTGTGATACAAATACAGTGGCTGTGGGAGCCCAGGCAAATCACTTACCTCAGTGCCCCAGGCAACTCTAAAGCTGCAAGGGCAGAGTGATGACTTGCATTGTTACAGGAAGCTCCTCACTGAGAGGTTCCTATATTGATGAAATCACAGATCTGCTAAAAATACACACACACACACACACACCATTGAAGATGTGGCCTGAAGATCATTTTTTTGTATGTTTACTATTTGGATCATCTAAATGCATACAAATTGCATGCCTGGATGCACTGATTGCTTCTTTATTAGACTTGGGAAAAGAACAATCAGAAATTGCACTAATGAGCTCTAGAAAGGGCCCTTCAGACTGATAATAATACAACTTCTTCAAGGACACATGTTAGAATTCATATCACAGTTCCTTGACACTATATATGGTCTACATGGTAGTAGTTAATAATAATAGCTAGCATTTATATATTGCTTTAAGGTTTGCAAAGCCCTTTATGTAGAGGATCTCCTTTGATTCTTGAAACAATCCTATTTTTAGCCCCCTTTTACACATAAGTATACAAGCTCCTAAAAGTAAATTACTTGCCTGGGATTTTTCTGACTGGAAGGCCAAGATTCTATTGAACTGCCTCAGAAGTCACTGTGGCTGAAAAAATTCATCCCCATTTATCTAATCTTCTTGAGCTGAGCATCTCCAAACTTAGCTAATTTGGTCCTCAGACTAAAGACATACAGTCCATCTCTCAGAACTTTTCCAATTTGACAGACAGATAAAGCATTCACTAAGTACTTACTATGTGCCAGGTACCATTCAAAGTGCTAGGGATACAAATCTAAGCAAAAAAGATAGTTCCTACCCTCAAAGATATTATATTCTAAGGGGGAAAGTGAACACATAAAAAGGGACTGGAAGGGTGGAGGAGGAGAGAGGGTACCAGAGGGCAAGGCTGCTGGGAAGATAAAAAGTATAGAGAGTCAAGAGTAGAGTCAGGAGTAGCCTGGGTATCCCATGAAATGGCGGTCTGGGCCAGACACTCATCAATCAGAAAAGAGGACCATACAGTAGAGGCATCTACATGGTGAGAAGGCTGCTGGGAAGGAGGTGAAAAAGTCCAGAGAGTTAGGAGTGGAGGCTGGAGTGATGACCTGTCAGAGTTTGCATACTGCTGACATAGTTTTCAAGAACCCAGAGTTACCTCCACACTACAATGATGCATCAGAGAAGGACTCACATCTGTGAGAGCACTTTGTGGTTTATAAAGCACTTTCATTTCTGTTTCTGCTGCATAACTTTGGCTGGTCCTTTATGGCATGGATTGTAGATTCGATGATTAAGGTCTAACATCAAGTATTATTAACTCTATTTTACAGTTGAGGAAACTGAGGCTCAGAGAGATAAAGTGACTTGCTCAGGGTCACAGAGCTAGGAAGTGTTTATCAGAACTTGATCCCAGGTCTCTCTGACTCTCATTTTGTCTGGACTCTTTTCACAACATAGATTGTATTATTCTTTATGAGATTATTTTTTTCCTTTCATCGTTCATGATGATTTCATCATCTAATCCAAAATTTGTGCTATAAAAGACCAGCCAAAGTTATGCAGAAGAAGCAGAAATGATCACCCCAATTCCATAATTAAATTAAGAAGGACTACTAGCTGATGACTTGTCTTTCCTTTCCAAATATTGCAACTGAAACGTAATAAGTACATGCCAATATTTAAAGGTTAATGTTGTGTCAAAAAATGAGCTATCACTGAGCTCTAGCATTCCCTAATTCCCACTTTAGAAAATGCTGATTAGGTTGGCTCAGTTTAGAATACAGCAACCTTGGACTCTCCTTCCTTCCCTTTGTCCTTTTCTTCACAATCCTTCTTTTGCTCTTTCTTTCAAAGAAACAAACCTCAAAGATTCCCTGTGAGGATAAGTTCCTGATGCCTTGTCTCGTCTCCATTCCAGACTCCTCTTTTCCATTGGACTTTAGGACATGATGTATGTGATGACTCCCCTGTCTTCTTAAATGGTAGATCCCGTTTCTAGCTTCACCAGCTTCCTCTTGAAATTATTTGTTAGCATTTATAGAACCCTTTGAGATTCTCTTAACTTATATGTTCTGAAAGGACCCACCAAGAAAAATCTAAAATGCTTTGTTTCTTGAGGAGACCTTCATATGTAGACAGAGAATTCATATGAGGAATTCATATGGGAAGCAGAGAAACATTAGGCTTCTTATCAGTTGGCACTCTGTGCACTTGTAAGCAGCCAGGTTAGAATCCTGTGTCTTAAGCTCACACTTATTTACCTATCCAAGTTTGATGTGTGTGTAGACAACTAATCCTAGGCAGTGAGTAGACTATAGTCTTTAAATGGTCTTCCTATTGAAATAATGAGGTTGAGAGTGGGGTGGGAAAGAAAGGTAGGTACTCTGCTAACAGAGACCAATGTTTACTTGGATATTGCCTCTCACAGACATGATCTTAATAGGGCTATGGAGAGCCAGTAGGCAAGGTCACAAGATATCGCTCTGGACTCACTGAAGTCTTCTTTATTAAATTGGATTTCTCTATCCCTTTTATCAGGCACCAGGACTGGGAACATTCGAAGAAAAAAAAAACTGAATTGCCCAAATCATTTTTAATTTGCATAATGAAAAATAATACTACTTGAGGGTAGTTTGGTACATTGAGATGAAGCATCACTAAAAATTATTATTAAAAGGAAAATCTTCAACCTAGGGCTACTCCGTAACATTTTGACTGATCAGGTAAGTTAAAATAAGCCATCTCCAGAGGTGTCTTCTAATGAGCTGCTTTGATTTCAGAGAGTGCTGTCAGTTAATTCTTCTTAGGAAGCTAGGTATCCTTATCAAAAGCGTGTATTAAGCACCTAATTGTGGAGCTCAGTGCTTGGAGCTGGACAAAAGGAATTTCAAAGACATGTAGTTCCTGGCCTTTTGGTGCTTGCAACCCAAAACAGGAATGTGTAAAGCTACTGTTCCTTCAAGTAACTTCATATACAGGTTTATTCTTCATAAGATCACTGTAAAGTTAAGGTCAAATTGGGAATTGTAAAGTTTAGCCTCAGTGCTCGGGTTTCTATGCCGCTTCCAAACAGCAACCCTGCCCCCTTCACCATAGTATGATCCTCTGAGCAGCCAATACTCTCACGTTCCTCTCCCTGCTTTTATCAAAACCTGCTGTTGTGAAAGAATTTGATATTAGTTATTTATAACTTATTTTGAATTTAAATGACCATTGCCTAACCCAGGGGTATTTGTATTTAAGCCTTATCTCTATTTACTGAATGAAGACATTTATCTCCTGTTAAAAGGATTTTAATAGGTAGAGAAGCAGAAGCACTTTCTCATTTTGAAGAGAAGTTGTGATGTTAAAAAATAACTGAAATATCTTGAATTTTTCATAGAAATTCCAGCTGACCTCAAAGGCTTTTAAGCTGCATATGTGAGTTTCAAAGGGAAAGAAATACCTGATCTTTTGGGAAAACTTCAGTTACCTAGCTATTACCTTTGCTTGGCTGGTCTTGGTGCTGAGTATGCTGGGGGGAGGGTGGTGACTGAGGGACAGAACAGGCCAGGAGGGGCCAGGCCTGGAAGCCAGGCTCAACTAGTGACACTGGGGTCAGAGTCTGGAGCATCCAGTTAAAGCTGGAATGCAGTGTGCAAAGTCTGGTGTTGGACTACAGTGGTCAAGGTTGGCACTCAGAGGACCAACCTGCACAGGGAGGAAAAGGCAGCAGTGTGGTCAGATCAGCATCCAGAGGTCCAAACGGAGCAAGGGGATACGCACAGGAGTGGAGTTGAGTGTTCAGGAACAGGTCAGGATTCAGTATTCAAGCCTGATAAAATGGAGTTCAGACCAGGAACAGCATCTTCAGACTTGGCATAGGTAAATGGGTTCACACAACAGCATAATTGGGGTTTGATGATTGATTTCAGGACATAGTAGGTCTGCCCTCTGCCCTGGTTTTAAGCAGCATTTTGAACAACCAAGGTGTGGTCTGCTCTAGGACAGCTAGTGATTGCAGCAAGGGAGCTAGACCTTTTGGGAAGCTGCATGGCACAGGGAAAAGCTTTCAGTTTGAAACTTACTGACATTTACTATCTGTGTGACCAGCTACTCACATAATCTCTCAGAGCCTCAGTTTCCTCAGCTGGAAAATTGGAATCACATTACTCAGAGGGTTATTGTGGTAGTGCTTTGTAAACTTTGAAGCACTATATAAATATGAATCATTATTAACTGTAGAGAAGGAACTGCTTCTCACTCTTTCTTTGGGCATTGTTACTTCTGGGTAGACAGACACATACATAAAATTTCCTGTGGTTCAAACCTGCTAGTTGTTTTTCGTACCTTTCCTCAATCTTGTTTTCAGATGGGTTTGGATTTTGGATACAGAGTGTACTCAATCAACATGATGTAGTAGAAAAAGAGTACTGGATTTGAAGGCAAAGGACAGAATTTGGGTTGTAGTCACAGCTCTATTATTTACTACCTGTGTGACCTTGGGCAACTCACTTCACCTTCTGGGGGCCTCAGTTTCATTATATTCGAAATAGGCTTGATAATAAAACTTATACCACCTAGCTCACACTATAATTTTGGGGAAATGTTTTGGAAAATGCTAAAGAAATGTGAGTTATATTTAGATGACCCTACGTGGGGTTTTCTTGGCAAAGATAATGGAGTGGTTTGCCATTTTCTTCTCCAGCTCAGAGGCAAACAGGGTTAAGTGACTTGCCCAGGATCACACAGCTAGTAAGTATCTGAGACCAGATTTGAACTCCCAAAGAGTCGACTTCCTGAAACCAGGCCCAGCACTATCCACCGCGCCACCTAGCTGCCCCAACAAACAACCACCACAACAAAGAAATGTGTTCTAATCACCTCAAATATAAGATACCCTGTGTACAGATGCAATACCTCCCTGGAGCCCATCTAGGCAGTTGGCCTTAAGTTGCTATCTTGACTCTATGTGTCTGTGCATATTTGCTGCAGCTTTTTGTCCATCTAGATGCCAGCAGAAATGATCAAGTGAACAGGCGACAGCAGCAAGACAGTGAAGTATATAGATCTTCATTAGGCAGTATAAGGGAGCGTTGGGAAAGGCGAGGTCTGCCTGTATCAGCCCCCCAAGTATTAAGCTTCTCTGTTACAGGCCAGTTTGGGTCTAGGTACTGAGGGCGATAAAAGAGAAGACATTGATATTTTCATACTTAAAGGACCTTACTGCCTGGTTGGGGAGACAAGGCTGACTGACACACGCATTAAAGGGCTAGAGAATTAAGTGCTAAATTGCATGGTTCTGACTCAGTGCAATAAGTGTTGGGGAAGAGAGAGCTCAGTGTGGGTCGGAGTCATCAGGGAAGGCAATTCATTTCAGGCTTCAAATGAAGAGGTGACTTTTCAGGCTTAAAGTAAAATACATAAAAAGTAAAGCCCTTTTTTTTTCTTGACTGGGTCCCTCATTCTGCTTCCCAATACTCTGTAAACTGAAAGTGATTCTTACACCCAACATTTAAAACAGTTGTTTCTAGTTAAGTTATGACCCCACCCTTCCCATGAAACCCATTAAAAAAGTGTTCCTAACTCACCAAGTGAAAAGATTAAATGGTATTCAGTATTAACATAAAGCAATCCCCTTACAAATGCCTCACTATTCAATTTGATATTAGTTGCTGTTTCTCAAGACATAGCTTGCAAATATATTGCTCATTAAATACTGGGTTATCCAATAGTAGGACAATTTATACTAAATGTGTGCTTCATGGAAAAGATTAAATCGCAGACCTATATTTCAGGTTCGAGGAAAAATGTTTGCTTCAAATAGAATACATACTATAAATCAATTTATAATGTCTGGCTTATTGTAACTTTTTCTGGTTTTTTGAAACTTTTCTACTTCAGTTTTTCCAATGCACAAACTTACATTCTCTCTTGCAGGCCCGATGGGGTCAAAGGATGCTCCACATTTTTAAAACTGTCACTGAGATTGCATTTCAGAATGTAATTTCAGTTGGAGAGTCTTCAAGTATAGCTACTTAGATCTTTGAGACAAAATACTGCAATATCACCTTTAAATCTGTCCTCCTGTTACATGGAAGAAGGTATCCTTGGCAGATTATATAGTGGTAATTTACACTGCTGCATCCCTAGCAATATTTTTGATATTAAAAAAAATTCATATCCGTTTTAGAACAGATAAGAGAGACACCAATATGTCAGAATATAATTACTGTTTTGAAATACATTTCAATAATTTTCCAATTGCTTTGCACATAGTAGGCTTAATAAAAGCTTACTGAACTGAAAACAGAATTGAACTCAACAGCATAGAATCAAACTTAACAGCAATCACCAAATATGATGCGTATTAAAACATGATCCAGAGGTATAAAAAGTGAATGTTAACATATCAAACAGTCCTAACATCTATAATGGTGTAAAGGACATTAAAAATGTAACATATATTTCTATAAATAAACAATTCCTGCAAAAAATAGGGATTTTTTGGGAGGGGGTGGAGAGAAGGTATATAGTTTATTTAGTATTCTTATATTATTTCTGTGCTAGCAAAAAAAAAGTATATTA
This sequence comes from Vombatus ursinus, assembly GCF_900497805.2. Taxonomy (NCBI): domain Eukaryota; kingdom Metazoa; phylum Chordata; class Mammalia; order Diprotodontia; family Vombatidae; genus Vombatus; species Vombatus ursinus. Next base: position 5,452,647 of record NW_020944469.1, on the reverse strand, counting down.
TTTTAAAGGATCATGGAATTTAGAACTGGAAGGAATCTTCGCAGCCATCTAGTTAATTTATAAAATACTTATTAAAGGCCTACTTATGTATAAGGCACTGTGCTAGGTGCTGGAGATACAAAGATGACAAAGATAAAAATCAAATACTGCTGACTCTCAACAAGCTTTCATTCTACTGAGGAATACATTATGTACTTAGGCAAGTAGGTACAAGATATTTTGAGGAAGGGGAGGGCACTGGCAACTGAGATGAAGCAGGGAAGGCTTCACATGGGAGGTGACACTTGGGCTGAGTCTTTAATGAAGCTAGAAATTCCAAGAGGCAGGAGTGCATTGCAAGGATGAGGCATAGAAAAGAGATAGCATGTTAAATTCAAAGAATGGCAAGCACTGGGGCAGCTAGGTGAAGCAGTGAATAGAGCGTGGGCCCTGGAGTCAGGAGGACCTGAGTTCAAACGCAGTCTCAGACATATAACACTCACTAGCTGTGTGACCCTGGGCAAGTCACTTAACCCCAATTGCCTCACCAAAAAACAAACAAACAGAAAAAGAATGGCGAGCAGGCCATATTTGCTGGAACAGAGAATGTGAAGGGGAATAATATGAAACAAGTCTTGAAAGGGAGGGGATTTCAGCCCCCTCCTTTAAAAAAAAGGCACCGGGGCTCAAAGAGGCTATTTGATATCATCTTAGAGGGAGGTCTCAAGTGGAGTGTCCCATGGAGCTGTCATTGGCTTAGAGGTGTTCCAAATTAGTATCAATAACTTGAATGAAGGCAGAGATGACATACTTATCAAATAGCAGACATCATGAAGCTTGAAGGAATAGTTAATACATTGGATGATAGATTAGAGATCCAAAATATGATCACCACATGCTAAAACAACTATATGTTCTATTAAATTGAATAAAATTGAAAAGAGATAAATTTAAAATTCTACCCTCAGGTTTCAAAAATGAACTTCACAAATACAGGATGGGGAAGGAATGACTAGACTAAGGTATTTAGGAGAAAGATTGGGAATTTTAGGGGACTGCATGCTCAATATAAGTTGGTAGTGTGACATGGCAGCTGAAAATGCAAATGCTAGCGTAGGCCCAGAAAAAAGGGAGGTAATAGCTTCACTACACTCAGGACTGATTTAGAATGCTTTTCTCAGGTCTGGGCACCACATCTTAGGAAAGACATAGACAAGCTAAAGAGCATCTGTAAGAGAGCAACAGGGATGGTGAGAAACCTGGAGACTATAACATACAAGGATTTGGTGAAGAGAAAACTTAGAAGAGACATGATAGTTATCTTCAAGGATGTGAAAGGCTGTCATGAGAGAGAGGGATTCAATTTGTATTGCTTGGTAGAAGAAGGCAAAAGTAGGAACAATGGGTTGAAGTTGAAAAGAGGTAGAATTCTGTTCCCTGTATGAAGAGATTTTCCAACAACTAGTGCTATTTAAAAGTGGAAGTAGGTTGCCTCAGGGTGGGGGGGGGTTCCTCCTCATTGGAGGCCCACAAGCAGAGGCTAGACAGCCACTGGTTGGGGGTTTATAGTAAGGCTTCTTGGTCAGGTTAGATGGACTAGTAACCTCCAATTCTCAAATTTTATGATTCAATCTGGTTCAAAACCAAGTCCTCTCACTTCAAATCCAGTGCTCTTTTTATTACAATATTCAAGATTTCTGAGGGCGCTTGTATTTTTAGCTCATAGATCATTTGTAAAGAGTATTTTGGCAAAAATTTTTAAAAATCATAATTCTCCAACTAAATCCTGGGAGCCTCTTCCCAGGTGTTGCTTGCCTCTGAGGCTGGTTCTGTAGGTTAGGCCTGAGAGGAAGCATGGTATAATAGAATTACCATTGGCTCTGAAGTCAGATGACCTGGCTTCAGATTTGTCTCTGATGTTTAACACCTGGATAACCCTTGGTCAAGTCATTTTTCCTCCCCAGGCTTCCATTTCCTCAACTATAAGATGGAGGGGGAAGGTGGGACTAGATGATCTCTTAGATCCTTTCTAATTTGAAGCTATGATCCTGTGATTTCCACTCGTTAAGAACTAGTTAAAAATCTGTCAAAATATCAATGCTGTGCTTTCTTAGTTCCAGGAGGAGAAAGAAAAAGAAATCTCTATTTTTGAAGCAAGATGTTGAATTTCCTAGAAGTAACTAAGTTGTCTGATTAGGCTTCATTAGAGGGCAAGATATTAAGTAATATAAAAGTGAGATTAAAACCTTTCAGAGGGTGTGAAGAACAGTGATAGAGTCAGAAAAGCCACAGGGTATAGAGTGAAAGGACTAGCGTTTGAGTTCAGGCTTTGCTGTTTATTATCCTTATGTGCTTGGGCAAGTGACTTTCCCTCTGTGGGTGTCAGTTCTCATCTGCAAAATGATGAGGTGAGACTTACTGAGGGCTGAGTCTAGCCCTAAATCTTAGGATCCTATAAGCTAGTCCATTTACCTGCCTTCCAACTAGTTTCATTCTCAGTAGAAGGGAAGTTAATAAATAAACAAACAAAGGAAATTCTTTGAGGGCAGAGATTGTTTTTGTTTTGTTTTGTTTTTGTATCCCCAGCACCAAATACAGTACCTTGTATACAGTAGGGGCTTACCAAATGTTTGCTGAATTGAACTGAATAAAAAGTATTGCTATATAACTCAAGCTCTCATTACCTATACATATATAGGTATGCTATTTACCTTTAAAATAGCCTTTTCTCAAATCTGGAGGCAGGACTTATAAGTGAAGTGTGAGGAAATTTCTAAGTCTGAAATCTAAGCCCCTGAAGAGAGTACAGGGTGACCGAAAGTGCGAGCAGAACAGTGTTGCTGGTCATGGGTATAAATGAAAAGCTTCCCTGGTTACTGAAGGGGGTTAAAATGGTATTAGAGTCAGTAACTCATAAACACTCTATCTTTTATATGGGACTTTAAGTCTGAATCTACTGGTACCATGTGAGAGTGAGAATGTGAGAAAATGTGGCATGCTGCTGTGAGAGTAGGGAAAGATTGGAAATTGAATTTCCTTCTGCAGACCTTTGCTCTGCATTGACCACTGTACTAAGTCCTGTGGCAGCAGCAATCTCATTGGGAGCTAGCCTTGAAAAATCGTGTCTGCAAACGTGAGGTCAGAGACACATTAGCCCCCAACCTAGGGCATCTTCTTGGGATGGGAGGGGCAGGGTAGAGGAAAGTGCCATTCCTTTATGTGATAGATACTCTAAGTGAAGCCTTTCTTTTATTTGTACCCCAAGACACTCACTTTGCCTTTTGAATTATATCCAGAGCTGCCAAATGCCTGAGAGAGTTTCAGGTGCCATAAAAATGCATAACGTATAACCACAAAGTATCTTCTTTCAGGATTAGATTTGCCAAGCCAAGAGTTGTTTAAATGTGTACAAATGAGATACTGGAAAGCTTGCCAGCAGATGGCACATCACCTCATTACTTAACACAGTAAGAAAGTCTCACTAGATTCCAAACTGGAAAATCAACACAATGTTGTCAAGTCAGGGTGTCAAAACTAACTGGTTGGTGGTATTTCCCCCCTAGGCTTGGACAGTGTAATCAAGGGCTGTTTAGAAAATGTAAGGAATATGAACAAAACACAATTTGAATGATTTAAGTATAAATTAAAATGTAAAAACAACATCCTTTCCAAAGACAAGCACCATTGAAGTTCATTTGTAATGTGCTCCTCACCACTACCAGTTAGAATATCTAGCCATCTCTATTTTCCACTAAGTTGTCATGTTACACATACAATGTTTGTTTCATAAGATCAAGGAAACATAAGAACATGGTCTTAATATAAAGCCTTGAGAAGCTTCAACAATAAAGGGTGTATTCTGTCTGAATTTGAAACTAATACTAATATTCCCTAATTATTTAAGAAAGTTAAGAACAAAGAATATTAGATCTGGAAGGAACCTTTGAAGTCATATAGCCCAACCCCTACCTTTCACATATGAGAAAACTGAGGTACTGAGGCCTAGGGAGGGAAAAAGGTTTGACAGAGATAACACACAATGTCAGACCCAGAACTAGAACCTAAAACTTCCCCATAAAGTCTGAACACAAGGTACTGAATCAAGATCTAGTTTTGCTAGGGGCTGTCCAAATAGGAGATGATCCTGAAAGACTCAACATCAACTTTGCAAAAGATCCCAGGCAACCACAGATCAGCAACCACGGGTTCAATCAGCATCTCTACTCAGAGGACTCCTTCTATATATCCAGAGCAAACCTCTCTCCTGAACACCAGTGCTATGTGTCCAGCTGCCTAAGGGCATCTCTCCCTGGATGTCCTTGGGACATCTCAACATGTCCACAATAGAACTCATTCACTCCCCTTCCCCAAACCTGCCCCTCCTACAAACTGCTCCATTTCCAATGAGGGCAACACCACCATTTCAGTCACTCAGATTTCCAGTCTCAGAGTTATCCCTGACTCTTCCTTTTCTTTCATCCCACCACCACACAATTGGCAACCAAGTCTCGGTGATTTTATGTCTACAACATTTTCAATACCCTTATGCCTGCTCATTTTTCCACTTACACAGATACTACCCTTGTTCAAGATCTTCTCACTTTTTACTTGGACATTTTAAAAACTTCCACATCGGACCCCCTATTGCCAGTCTCTCCTAGCTTCAATTGGTTCTCCACATGGTTGCCAAATATTCCTAAGACAAAGGTTATGATTATATGATTATGATACTCCCTACTCACAAATCTTCAGTGGCTCTCTATTGCTTATATAAGGAAATACAAGCTTCTCAGCTTGGCATTTGAAGTTCTCCATAATGTGGCTCCCACCTCCCTTTCCAGACATTTCCTATGACTCTCTTTCACACCCTCTGCATTCTAGTTGCTAGAATGTTGCTAGCTGTTGCTTGAATTTGCCATACCATTCCCCATCTCCGGGGCTTTTCATAGACCATCTCCCATGTTTGGAATGCATACTTGCTTCACTTCTGCACCCTAGCTTCTCTAGTTTCCCTCAACACTCAAATCAAGTGCTACTTCCTATAGGAAGTCTTTCCTGATTCCTTTAAGTTGTTACAGTCCTCTCCTTGATCAAGTTATCTTATATTTACTTCTCTATATAGTGTTGTGTCAATCAATCAACAAGCATTTAATAAGTACCTACTATGTGCCAGGTACTGTGCTAGGTACTAAGTATATAAAGACAGAAGCAAAACAGCCCCTACCTTCAAGGAGCTGACATTCTAATTGGGGGGATAACACACACACACACACACACACACACACACAGGTATGTACAGAACACATATGAACCAGATACTAGGTCACTTTGGTTGAGGGGAGAGGTTGCGGCATTAGCAGCTAAAAGGACCAGAAAAGGCCTCATACAGAAGATAGTGCTTTAGTTCAGTCATGGAGGCCAGGGATTCCAAGTGGTAGACATGAGGAGGGAGTGTCTTCCAGGCCTGGGGGACAGCCTGTGCAAAAGGCACAGAGATGGGAGATGAAGTTTCACATAAGGAACAAGAAGAAGGCCAGTTTGGGGGGCATGGAAAGGAATAATATGTAAAAAGGCTGGACGGGACTCAGTTGTAAAGACCTTGATATCAAATAGGAGACTTTATATTTGATCATAGAGTTACCTGCTGTTCATTGAAGAGGAAAGAGGTGACATGGTCAGAGCAGCACTTGGCAAACTCACTTTAACAGCTGTATTGAAATGGACTGAAATGGGGAAAGGCTTGAGTGAGGGAGGCCAATTAGGAGGCTCTCGCATAGAATTGATGAAGGCCTAAACTAAGGCCTAACCCCACACCCAAAAGAATGTAAACTTGAAGAGTGTATTGTTTCTTGCTGTTTTTTGAACTTTGTATTCCTGGAGCCTATCACTGTTCCTAGTACCACTCTGCGCCTAGTAAGCGTTTGCTGAATTGAATTGAAGCGAATCTCCCAGGGTGTCCAAGCGCCTACCCAGTCTCCATGCACTGACCCATACCAATTACCCTGCCCTTTCCTTTCCCCATCTGATTCTGTGGGCCAAGACTTCGTGGCCATAGGCTTATCTGAAGGCTCCTTGAGGCCTGAGACACCGTTGATACAACTTTGTATTCCTCTGCATGCACATACTTACCGGATGAATGAACACCAGCCTCACAACCAGCCAGGCCAGTGTTAAGGAAACATCCAGCCCCCTTACTCTTGGAACTTTCAGTCCCTAATCTCTAGAACCCAAACTAGTTCCCTTGGATATCAGCTCTCTGAACCAGTGGTGTCAAACTCAAATAGAAACAGGTGCCACTTAACTGTACATAAGGATCCTTGCCAGGCCACATATTGACTTAGAAAACCATACATTCATATTATCTATGTTCCATCATATTTCTATTTTGCTAAGTATTTCCCCAATTCCATTTTAATATGGCTTGGGTTGCACCTGGAGTGCTGCAGTCTGCAATGCTGCATAAATGTTATACACCTCTGCTCTAGACTGCTGGCTTTCCTAGACAGATAATGAATCCCCTAGACTTTAGCCCTCCCCATACCTCAGCTCCCCAAATCTCACTCTTCTGACCTTATCTTCTGGACCTAATCCAGATCCATGCTTCCACCACTCTTGCTTCTAGACCATTAACTAAATCTCCTGTTGAATTGACACCGGGAGGTAGGCGTCCCGGGTCTGCATTCTGGAAATAAAGAAAACAGACTTGGGAAGTTTTTGTGGGTGCCATAAAGGATTTAAAATCATCTTTTGTGATTATTAGCCTGGCTACCTACCCATTACATCTACATCTAAATGACTCATTTAGCTCTTATTAGCAGGCTTAGCCATATCCTAGGCCTTGGAAATAATCTAGTCCTTAGGCATGGAAGACACAAGAATCTATAGCAATCTGGCTCTTGCTTTGTAGGTTGGGGCCAAGCCCCTACCTTGTACTCCATCTCTGTATTAGGGCCCAATCTCATTTCCCAGTGCCCAATCTCTCTCTTGCTTCTTTGCCCTGATCCCTGCCCCCAGTCCCTCTGAGACTAGAGCCTTACCTTGCTCTTGCCAGTCCTCTCAGTGAACCTACTACCTGCTGCCAGATCCTCTCACACTGCCTGCCAGCTTGGGCAAGTAGTCTAGTTTCCAGAACTAGTTATCCCAAACTGACCTGTTGACTGACCACTAATTTTACCGTCCTGATTTTTTTTATTTCTTAGTCATTCAAACTCTTTGACTTGCATGAGGAATTTTAGTGGAAAAGTACTCAAATGTAGTCTTGCTTGAAAGTCAGTTTTGGGGTACTTAAAATATTATATACAGAAAATATTTTATTTTATATGTCAAGTAACTCATACAAAGAGTAAAAATTCAGATACTGCTTTATTTGTGAGCATGACTGGGGTCTGACTTCTTAATAGTAGGAAAGGCCCTAGGCTGCTAGGGTTCAGAAGATAGAAGATCAAGAAAGGCAAGAACATATGGGTTGAAAAATACCAAACAACTCCAAGGAGTACAGGACTGAGAGTTCATAGAGGCACCAGAAAAAGTCTAAATATTTTTTCCAATTACATGTAAAAGATTTTTAACATTTGTTTTTTAAGTTCCAAATTCTCTCTCTTTTTCCCTCCCCTCTTCCCCTCATTGAGAAAACAAGCAATTTGACATAGGTTATATACATGTGCAGTCATGTAAAACATATTTCCATATTAGTCATGTTATAAAAGAAAACACAGACCAAAAACAAAAACCAATTTAAAAAATCAAGAAAAATATAGAAAGCAAAAAAACAAAAACAAAAACAAAAAAAACTATGCTTTGATCTGCATTCAAACTTCGTCAGTTCCTCCTCTGGAGGTGGTTAACATTTTTCATCTTAAGTCCTTCGGAATTGTCTTAGATCATCGTATTGCTGAGAATAGCTAAGTCATTCACAATTGATCATCATATAATATTGTGGTTACTGTGTACAATGTTCTCCTGGTTCTACTCACTTCACTTTGCATCAGTTCATGTAAGTCTTTCCAGGTTTTCCCGAAAGCATCCTGCTTGTCATTTCTTACAGCATGATAGTATTCCATCACAATAATACACAACAACTTGCTCAGTCATTCCCCAATTGATGGGCATCCCCTCAATTTCCAATTCTTTGCTACCACAAAAAGAGCTGCTATAAATATTTTTGTACACAGTGGTCCTTTTCCTTTTTTAAAACCTCTTTGGGATACTAACCAGGTAATACTATTACTAGTTTTATAGTCTTTTGGGAATAGTTCCAAATTGCTCTCTAGAAGGGTTGGATCAGTTCATAACTCTACTGACAGTTCATTAGTTTCCCAATTTTCCCACATTCTCTCCAACATTTGTCATTTTCCTGTTTTGTCATGTTGGCCAATCTGATAGGTATGAAGTGGTACCTCAGAGTTGTTTTCATTTGCATTTCTCTAATCAACAGTGATTTAGAGCATTTTTTCATATGACTACAGAGAACTTTGATTTCCTTGTCTGAAAACTGCCTGTTCATATCCTTTGGCCATTTATTAACTAGAAGATGACTTGTATTCTTATAAATTTGATTTAGTTTTCTATATATTTGAGAAATGAGGCCTTTATCAGAGAAACTTGCTATAAAATTTCGGAAAAAGTTTTAAAACCTAAATCCTCAGGGTTAAATGGGGGAAATAATACATCTTCACGGATTTTATTGGATGTGTTTCAGGATCTCTATCAAGTATCTGCAAAATCCAAGGACTTGGGTCTCCTATGGGATACTAGTGTTGGGTCTTCAGAATATCCTCCTTTGTCAATCATCCCAGTTAGTGAGTATGACTGGTATATGCCACTAAGTTTAGTCCATTCTTCTGCTTTAAGCCCTTTGGAACCAAGGCTACCTAAGGCTGACCTTTCCTAGCAGATGACGAGGATGAGAGAAAAGCCATATCTGTTGCTCATGAATCCCCATGTGGAAGGATTGGAGTGGGAAGATGACAGAATCAAAGATTTATTGCTGGAAGGGACCTTAGAGGCTTTTTAATATTCCTTCTGCAGATGACAAATCCAAGGCCCACAGGGTTTAAGTGATTTGCCCAAGATTATGTAGGTACTAAGTAGCAGAATTTGGATTCAACCCAAGGCCCCTATCTTCAAACCCAGCGTTTGAGGGATTATACAGGAAAACTCAACCCTGGGTCATACAAGTAAAAGTGGCATATCATTAAATGTCACATTAAATTTGTTATATAATTTCATTACAACACTAAACTTTGTTTATATATTTTAATTCTTTGTAGTTGAATAGGTCTATTTGGATGCTGGTAAATGAACTTGATGAACTCCTGAGATCCTTTACAATCCTATAATTTTGTTTTATTTTGCCATGCAATAGCTTTTTTATTCATCTTTTTATGTTGAACTTAACCGTCAAATAAAATGAGTATTTCTATATACAAATTAGAACAGAAAGAGGACTGTACATGAAATGAAATCTCAATATATAGCTTACTTTTCCTTTTAAGTATATAATGAATTCAACATGTAGCTTTCAAAATTGTCCTGCTTATGTGTATTTCCTTCTGACCTTCTTTCTGTACTCTCCTATACATTCTTTAAAAATGCTGCCAAAAGCAAAAATTTTACTTTCTTTATTTTTCTCACTGCCTTTAAAAAAAATGACATGGCCAATACGGAAACATGCCCCATAAGTACAATTGATATCATACTGCTCAACTTCTCAATGGGCGGGAGAGGAGCTAGAAGGAGGGAGAGAATTTAGTACTCAAAATTTTAATATAATAATGTTAAAAACAAATAAACAATAAATTTTAAAAAAATTCTTCAATGACCTTCTTTTCTTTCTTTCCTTTTTTTGGGGGGAGGGCAACCCTATTACTGGTCCCTTGGCCCCGACTGAAAAAAAAAACACCTAGAAACAGAAAAACAAAAAACAAAACCCTTGTAATAAATATGTCTGGTCAAGCAAAACAAATTCCCACATTGGATACATCAAAAATTTATGTCTCATTCTGTACCTTGAATCCATCACTCCTCTGACAGAAGGTGAGTAACAAGCTACACCTACACTGGTGATCTGGAATCATGGTAGATCATTGCATCAGAGTACTTACATCTTTCAAAAGTGTTTTTCTTTATAATACTTTTATTGTATAAATTGTTTTCCTGGTTCTGTTCACTTTTATTCTGTGTCAGTTCATAAAGTCTTCCCAAGTTTCTCTGAAATTGTACCTTAAATCATTTTTTTTTTTTGGCTAGGCAATGGGGTTAAGTGACTTGCCTAGGGTCACACAGCTAGTAAGTGTTATGTATCTGAGGCTGGATTTGAACTCAGGTCCTCCTGAATCCAGTCCCGGTGCTCTTTCCACTGCTCCACCTAGCTGCCCCTCTTAAATCATTTCTTATAGAGTAATAATATACCATTATATTCCTCTCAAAGTCTCTCCAATATTTATAATTTTCCTTTTTTGACATTTTTTGCCAGTCTGATGGGTATGATGTGGAGCCTCAGAGCTGTTTTACTTTACATTTTTCTAATTATAAGCAATTTGGAACATTTTTTCTTACAGCTATGACGGCTTGGATTTTTTCCTTTGAGACCTGGATCTTTTGCCTACTCATCTATTGAGCAATAGTTCTTTTTCTCATAAATTTGAATCAATTACTTGTACATCTTGGATAGGAGGCCTTTATCAGAGAAAATAATTCTAACTTTAACACTACTGATCTGCAGATCTGAAAAGTAATTTCTTCTTCAGTCCTATAATTTTAAATGGCATTGGACAATATTTGGTCCAAAGATTCCATTGGTAGGTATACACCCCAAGGAGACCAACAAGAAAAAGAAAGACCTAATATATATTAAAATATTTATTGCAATACTTGTAGCAGCAAAGAGCTTGAAACATAGTAGATGTCCGTCTATCGGGGAACGGCTAAACAAGTTTGGGTACATGAACAGAATGAAATATTACCATGCTGTAAGAAATGATGAATATATTAAAGAACTGATAGGCATATGAACTGAAAAGGAAATGGCAAACCACTTTAGTATCTTTGCCAAGAAAACCCCATACGAAGTCATGAAGAGTCAGACACCACTGAACAACAACAGACTTATGTATTGATATAAAGTAAAGTGAGCAGAACCAGGAAAACAACACATACAATGACTCCAACAATGTAAATGGAAAGAGCAACAAAATAATCAAAACTGAATGCTGCAAACTTAAAATGACATAGCTAGACACTAAAGAAGAGATATGCTTGAGAAGACACCTCCCCTTGCACTTCTTTGCAGAGATGGAGGACTATGGATGTGGAACATTACATTATAACATTAGGCTTTTTTGTTATGTTGGTTAGTTTTGCTAAATTGTTTTTCCCCTTTTTAAAAAATTCTGTTGTAGAGGGTGGCTCTCTGGGAGAGGGAGGGAAAGAGGTAAATTGGGAAATGTTGCTGATATAAAAACAAAATATGTCAATACAAATCATTTTTAAAAAATAAATGGAATTCAAAAATTTCTTCCAAGAATCAAAAGTTCTTAGTCTCTCTCTCTTTTTTTTAAATTCAGAGATGGAACTTTAGGATAAAGGTGAATATTAGAAGAACCAAATAACCTTGTTACTTAGCAGCATGGCAGTGTATCAGAAAGTGAAATGGATCCTAGGCACTTGCTAAATACAACATTTTCTACTTAAGTGAATTTGGATGGCACAGATATATGGTAAATTGCTACTGCCATTTCTACAATCTCCCAGATACATTAAGTATTTTAGTGTTTATAACAACTACAAAACAACTGCTCCTTTCTTTTTATCTCCCATGAGTCACTCTCACCTGTACTTCTCCTAAGCTTGATCCCAGAGTTCCACTGAAGGTGCATTACCTTTCACAAATTCATCTTCCCACTCACTTATCCCTAGGGAAAAGGCTCTTAAATGAAACCCCTATCCCCAACTGGCTCTACCTCATCACTCTGGTTAAAATTATGATTTGGTGGGGAGTGGAGAAGAGGAGGATAGATGACATTATTCATTACCTTTAAAACAGTACAAAAGCCCCATCCATTGACTTTGTCATTCCATTGGCAGACTGACCAAGTTTCTAAGGTGCAGTGAACACAGAATATATTTAGGGTTTTAAAACTAAAGCCACAGCTACAACTTTGAAGGATAAACTCTACAGCAGGTACCCCAAGCACTGACTGTGAGTCACTGCAGGCTAGGCTGCCAAATGCATATGTTAAATGTTAAGAAACTGCTCTTATCATTCTAATTGCAGAACGCTAATTGGAAATCTATAATACTAACAGTGTGTAGATTTAGATTTTTAGAGTCCATAGAAAGCACTCAAGTATTGCAACCAACTGAGTAAATGGACTACACTGCAGAACAATTTAAACCAGCTCATTACTGTCCCTTTCCTATGTCCTGTGCCATCAAATACATTTGGGATGACAAAATGAACCTAAATTATAGTGATCAGCAAAGGGATGTGAATCTAGGCAACACAACACTGATCGATACTCTGAAGCAGAGTGAGGGTTTTATTGAAGGAAAAATAACAGGAATTAAAAATAAAACTTTTATAAGGCCAATTTTATTGATGATGTGGCATTTCCACATCCTCAGTAACAGAAGCCGGTTGTATTATTTTCTGAAAAGAAATCACAAACATTTTCCACACCAAATCACTTGCTACATGTCACTTTGAAAACATACACTAATTGAAACAATAATGCTAGTTTAAACTTAGAAGGCAACTGTAACATCTACCCCCCCCCCCCAAAAAAAAAGGTTTCAAAATACTTGATATTTTCCTTCCAGGCTTATTGTCAGGATCTGCCTGCCAGAAGCCATTACTTCTGCCACCCACACATTCCACTTCAGCCTGGTGCTTCCAATTACCTGCTCCCACCTTCTGGGCCCAGATTAGCCACACTGGGATTATAAAAGTTATGGGCCCAAGATAGAAGAACTTCTTCAGTTATTAAACTTATTTTTTAATAGGCTTTGCCCCTGCTCCGCTATGTGTCGCTGTCTTCCCCTTTCAGATTCCGGTCATTTCCTTTTTGACTGTCTCCAGAGATTCCTGAGGACCCACTTCCTTCCCCCTGTGATACAACCTTTGGATGGTTCTCCTTTATCTGTTTTGAGGTTTGATCTGCCCTGTGGTATACTTGTTTTCTGCCTGCTCTCATAGGTCAGGCTTCTGGACATTTCTCAACCCTTGATAGCAATTTTGTATCCCCTAGATTCTGGACCTACTACCACTTCCATTTTGCCCTTTGCAACACTTGCCTGCTCTTTTCATGCCTTGCCTGGCTAAGTGTATTTCTGACACACTGTTATCTGATTGTATGTGTTTAAACTATTAACTACTCACCTGGTTCTAGACCCTTTGGCTCTACCTTTTCTGCCAGTTTCCAGGCCTATTCCTGGATCCAGGCCACTACTGTGCTTACTTTCCCTCCCTGCCCTGAACAAATAAATCCTGTGTTCCCAGCCCAATCCTTTCTCATCTGGTTTCCACACTACTCACCTCCTGCTGCCCATACTCCCAAAGCTGACACTGAACTGATTGTAAGCTGCCAGGTACATTCTGAGGTGCATTAACTGTAGCTGACCATAAGGGTGCCATTTACTAAATTACTGATCCATTGACCTTAGACAAGTCACTTAGCCTCTTTGTATTTCACTTTCTCCACCTATCAAAAACATGTTCTAAGTAAGAAAAATGTGCTAGGCTTGTCTGTAACCTAAATTGCCTACATTCCTTCCTGGAACATAGACACTATGTCTATAGATATAGTTACTTCTTTTTGTTTGAGGTTGACAACCTCATTGTATGATTCATCCAAACTTATTCTTTTCCCCCATTTTCTCCAAACCCCAAATAATGATTTTATAAAACTTCCCTTCTGCCAAGTTCTCCTAAAACTACATAGCTGGCGAAAGACTTAGTTTGTGTACCTCTTCAAAAAGCATTCTGTTTACTAAAGCAGAGAATGTTTGCCTTGGTTTTTCAGCAGGACTAAAGGAACTCCTTATATTCCTAGCTCTTGATAATATGTATGGAGGAAGGAGTGCAAAAGTAAGAAAGGATATGAGTAGTGTGAAGGCATTATGGTGTAATGGAAAGAGCACTGGATTTGAACTTGGAAAACTCCAGTTCTGCCACTAAATGTATGACCTTGGGTGAGTCACTTCCTCTCTAGGGGTCTCAATCTCTTCATCTGTAAAATGTGGGGATTAAATTAGATAAGTCTAAGGTCTAGGTTCTAAAGTCCCTTCGAGATCTAATGTTCTTTGTTTAAGACCCTTTCCAGCTCTAATACTATGTTCCAAAATCCCGTCCAGGTCTGACATTCTCCATTCTGTCCTACGACCCTGTCAAACATTCCGAAATAGTCCAATGAATGAAGATTATGACTTCTTAAGTAGCAACCTTTTCTTCCTTCCAACCTAAGAAATCTATTCACCAATAACCTTAAGCCCTTCAGAGACTAATACGTAAGGGAGCCCTCCTCCCTGCTGTAAGGATACTTCAGCATCAGGGTTTAAGTTGTTTTCGGAAGACAGAATCTATAAATATGGGTATGCCCCTTTTATGGTGATTCATTACTTAGAAATAGTTATAATGAAATTAGAAAATCAAGGAAAGAATTCAATACAAGCTCAAAGAAGAAACAAATTATAGAATATTCCTGAATATACACACACATATATTATACATACTATATTATGTATATATATGTGTCTGTGCATGCATACACATATATGTTATACATACATATACACACTCTATATCATATATATGTATGTATGTATGTGTGTGTGTATATATATATACACACATATATATATATACACATATATATAGGTTCTCTAGTTTTTTGTACACTATATATCACCTGCAGCAAGACAGATGATATTCCTCTCTCCCATTTTTTCCTTTTGTTCTGTCATTGATGGAAGAAGGGGGAAGAAAACCTTTGGAAAAATCTAGAGTTTGAAGTATTAAGAAGCAGCCCTCTCATGTTCTATTCTCCTTTCCTTCCTTCCTAAGCCCGTTATTGGTGGGAAAGCAGGAAAATGGTGTATTGAAAGTTTGTCTTCCACCAATTCCAAGGGTTGACATTAAGTACATGTCAAGGAAAACAGGAGCTAGTTACTCATAAACCTCACCTGAGGTTTTCAGCTGATGTTCAGACTGGCTTCCAGTCTTCCCTTGCACCATAGCAGGACATGTGGAAATACGGCTCCGATATCATAATGGGGCAGGGTCACTTCATAGGAATTTGCTTAATAGGAAGCTTTCAGGAATATATCTGTTCTGTAAAATGAGGTTCACCTATAAGCAAATTGTAAAAACAAAAACTTCCTGATCGTTGGAGGCACCAAAGACAGATTACCTACAGTCCATGAGGGATTACTTAGAGGCTGATGACTAAATGAGTTTTTTCACAGAAGGGTTGTCCTTGGACACCTTGCCTCCCACAGCTGCTTTCCTAAGAGCAACCTTGCCATGGGCACATCCATGTCACTTTTGCTATCTGAGGTAACATGGGACAAAATAATCATGGAGAATTTAAATCCACGGACAACTTCTAGTCTTAATCTGTTTCAACCTTCTTTCCCACAACATTTTATAATTGAATGGGCAAAGAAATAAACAAAATTGACTTGTGTTTTCAATTCCTCTCCATGCTCCTGCACTCCCTCTGGTGGAGATGTCAATAAGTAGAGCGATGATTAAAAGGTGGGCAGCAGGAAGGGGGGGAAATAAAGTGCCTCAGTTATCCCCAAATGGTAAACAAATAGCTTCCAAGTTCATTTTTAGAACCTAGCAATATAGATTGTTAGCATTCTATTGACATATATAAAATGTGTCCTGATAATCTCACTTATCAACAGTTGCCCTGGTAGTCAGTAAACTCTAAAATAGCTCACAATCAGTGGAAAAAAAGTATGATTTGGCAAAATTAAAGCTTTAGACCTCAATCTGTTGTTTTGTTTTGTTTTGTTTGGAAGAGGAGGATGAGAGGAATATGCAAGATTGGGCTGAACTAAACAATTCTGTAACAAATTCCATTTTCAGGTTCATGTGCTGAATATTACAGACAACATTATCTCCTTTATTCATGCTATTCCTACCTAGAATTTCTTCCACCCCTTACCACCCATCTACTTTCTAGACCTCCTTCAAGATCAAGCTCATCAAGACTCCAAGTTCCTTCCCCATGAAGTCTTCCCTATCTTCCTTAGGTACCAGACCCAAATTATTTATGAGTTGTAATCAACTTCAGAGGTAAGCCAGTCTCATCTCCCACATAATTCAAGGACCCTGCCTGCCCCTCCCCTCACTTAATTATATACTGTCTTGTATTGCTCGTTGTTTTTTGTATTAAACCATAAGACAGACATTCATCTTCTAAAATTCCAGTGATAAGGGACTATATTACATTGAGTCAAAACCTTTCTCCTCTCACCCTGCTCCCCACCCCTAGCATCCATCCATTGGTTCTAGTTCTGTCCCGTGTGGCAACACTGTAAAGCACATATATGTATGTATACACATGCATACATATGTGTGCATATATGTATATACATGTATGCATATGTATGCATACACACACCACATAATATATATGTGGTATTTTATCCACTATACCCTACCTGCCCCTCCCCTCACTTAATTATATATTGTCTTGTATTGCTTGTTATTTTTTGTATTAAATCATAAGACTTTCTGTCCTAATAATAGTAATATCATCACAGCCACCATACCTTCTTCATTCTACCTTTTTATTTTCACTTGTCTTTCACTCAAGCCTATCTCAAGTCCCACCTTCTTCATGAAGCCTTCCTCAAGTACACTGATCCTTTTTGGTACATAAGGCTATACCTTATGACTTAGAACACAATTCATCATTTCAGTACCTGTGATTTCTTTCATCTGCGTGACTGTCCCCTCCACATCAGTCTTTTTGAGAGTTGCTTGATCTGAAAACTTATCAATTTGTTAATAAGCTTCTCTGCCCTTAGCTAGACTTGTCTTCAAAAGACAAACATACAGTCTCTTCCTGGATCTGTACTCAAAAATCTTTCCAGTTCCACAGGATCAAGAAGATCTGTCAGGGTTTATAGGCTGCTGGTATAGCCTTCAAAAACCCAGGATTACCTTCATGCAGTGATGAAGCATCAGAGGACTTTATTGAAGCTCAAATATTTAATGTCTAATTTTTCTGTTTCAGGGTGTTATTCTTGTTATCCTGGCCCCAACAATACTGAGTGTCTTGAGGGTAAGGACCTCTTTTTCTGGACCACATGTCCTTTTTTCCTACCTATAATATCTAGCACAGTATAGGACATAGAACACTTCAGTAAGTGCTTGTGGATTGTTTTTCCAATAACGCTGTTGGAACCCTACTGGTTCAGTTTTACTCTGTCTCTCCTCACATCTGTAAGAAGGCAGACTTGGACTTAGCACCTTGGAACTCCAAACTGAGACATCAGGTCCCTTATGCTCACAGACAAGAGTACACTAACCACTACTTACAGGGCACCCCCATGTAAACCAGAAAACTTGGAGTCGACGTGCAAAGAACTCTGAACTTGAAATTTGAACTAGGGGTTACTCTAGGACCTTGGGCGCAGGCCTCAGTTTCCTCATCTAGCAAATGGAGGGTTTGGACTAGAGTTGGTTTCTAAGGTCTCTTCCGGTTCTGGGGTCTTCTTGCTGGAATGAGAACATCAATTCTGGGCAAATAAGTTCTACTTTGTCTGAATTAATTGCAGTTTTCCAGTAAACAGAAAATCACTTTGATGGGTCTTTAAGTGGGGCTTGATGTGTGCCTACGGATTTTATCAACTCCAAATGTATTTCTCTTCCTCTAAGAGAACATAAACATAAACATCTAACATAAAGAACCCCACAGCTACACATAATCACGTGCTCTTGGCAGCGTGCAAGAATTAGGCTGCTCCTGTAGGTGACTGTCAAGTTGGAAGACCTGGCAGTACCGGCCCAACAAGCTTATCTCTAGCTCCTGCAGCGGCAGGGATGCTTGGTGATCGGTGCAGTTCACAGAGGGAGTGGCAGACACCAAGAGACCTAGCTATGGCCACAGCCAGGTCTGGGAGGGGAGGAGGCTCCCCCCGCTGCAGGCGGCCATCTCCCCTTCCCCCCTCTCGTGGGTTCTGGGCTGAGGCCGGGGACTGTCCGGAGCTGATCTCGGGCTCCCATTGGCCGCTGTCTGCCGTGACGTCACGATCATGATGAGAATTGATGATCGGACACGCTGATTTCATTGTCTGAGGCGGCGGTGGAGACCCAGGAAAAATCTCGCTGAATCCGCCCTGCCTGGCGCTAGCCCGCCCCGGGGAGCCTCGGATTACGGCCGCTTTCCCATCACGCCCGAGGTAAGCCCCGCACCTAGTGGAGTGGGCTGGGGGTGAGGGGCAGGAGGTGGGGCAGGGCACTGAGCGACTGGTCCGCCCAGTGGGGGGCCCTCAGGGGCCGAGGCCTGCGGAGCCAGGGCGGCCAAGCAGCAGCGCGGGTCCCTGGGAGCCCAGCGTCGCTCCCCACAGGGCCCGGCCGGCGGCGGCGGCGGCGGCGGCGGCGGGGCGGAGCGGAGCGGAGCTGGGGAGGGGGCTGCCGCGGGCACAGTCCAGAGGGCCCGGGGCCTGGGGTTCCGGAGCTGCCGAGCTCGGGGATCGCCCCTTGCCTCGCCTGGCCTGGCCTCGCTGGAGGAGGAGGAGGACGAGGAGAAGGAGGAGGTGGCGCCTTTTCCTCTCACAAGAGGGGGGAGAATTCTGCCGCTTCTAGATTGTACTGGACAGTAGCTTTCCCACAGCCCGACTCTTACGCGCGGAGGGCGCTGCGCCTGCGCAGTCCCACCTGCGCGAGGGTGGGGCGCGCGATGAGGGGCGGGCGGGCGTGCGCAAGCGCACTTCTCCGCTGAGCTTGGGGCTGCCCTCTGCCCTGGGGGCTGGAGAGGAGGTAGGAGGAGGGAGATTTGAGAAGTTGGAGGGAACCCTAGGTGGAAAGTTGGACCTGGTAGAGATGGGATTTGTGTGGCCGGGGTTATAACATCAGCTCTTCCAGTGGCCAATATCGTTGTGAGGTTCTTTCGGTCTGCTTCCCATTGACAACAACCTCTTGAGCTGCTCTTAAGGCTACCTTGTTTGTCCCTCTGTGGTTTGTAGCCCCATTCTCTCATGCTGAGCAAAGACTCGCAACGGAAACTGGGCTTTTGGGGCCACTTGAGGCCATTGGGCCTTCTTGGTGTCTTTTTTCTCCCTTCTGCTATGCCTTCTTTTCCAGTTGAAACCCTGTTTCTGAGTTTTCCCTCTTAGATCCCACTCCCTTGGCCCCCAGATTCTCCCAAAGTCACATAAGCACCCTCCAATTTGGGGTGACTTCTCATCCGCTGGGCTTGTATTAGTCAGAGCTTGAGACTAATTGTGAACCACAAGCTCCCAGGCCTGTGGTACACTAGTCATCAGGACAAGTTGTACTGCAGGGCACTTACTTACCCTTCTGTACTCCATAGAAACTAAGTGCTATTGGCTGAAGAAGTTGGGTGTCCATTCTGTGCTTTTGACTCACTGGTGAATCCATACCGTCAGATTATTCTTTTCCCTTCTGTGTGTGAAGGCAGTCATCAAATCCGGATGGGTTTTCTTCCTTCTGCGTCTCCACTGCTACCACCCTGGTTCAGACGATCATCATCTCAAACTAATTACAAACTCTTAGCTCTCCCCCTTTCCCCTTCCCCAATCTATCCTGTATATCTCTGCCAGAATAATCTTCCTCAGATACCACTTTCATGATGTCATTTGCCTTCTCAGAAATTTTTAGTTTCTCTCTATTTACCTGCTACACTACAATTAAACTCTTCTGCCTGCCTGCCTGTCTGCTCCCAAAGTCGCACCTTGCCTGTCCATTTCTATTTCTCGCTGTTCCCTGTTGCCTGTCTCCTCACTGTCACCTGAACACATACTGTACTCATTCCCACCTCTATCCCTTCACTTGGGTTGTTACCCCATCCTCTCACTCCCCAAATCCTCCCCCCACCCACGCACATCTGGAATACTTTCCTTTCTGTGTCTCACCATCTCTCAAGGTTCAACTCAAGCCTTGGGCTGACTAAATGTAGGATAACAGATTTAGGGACAAAGGAAGAAACTAAGACCCAGGGAGGTTAAGAAACTTGCCCAAATCACACCTTATGAATATGCGTATATGTGTGTGGGGGGTAGATTTGGGGAGATATATATAATCTGGGATTTTAATCCAGATCCTCTAACCCCAGATCTGGTGTTCTTTCCACTGTACCCCAAGCCTTCGTTGATCTTCTCCAGTCTCTGAGCTCCTTGAACACTCATAGACTGCCCTCTGAAAGGGAGCTTGAGCACTTAGTTAAATGTAGACTGAACCATTCTCTTATTCTCTCACATGTTACATACAGTCTTGTTACTGAAGAGGAAAGTTAAATCTTTGAGGGTGGGGATCCTGTCTTTTATTCTATATCCTGCAGAGTGCTAAAGGAATACTAAATGATTGAAATAGTATAGCTACACAAGGCCTTCTTTCCCTAGTAAAGGACTGCCTGGAAAAGCAAATAATATTTTTAGAGTAAGAGCTATATCTGTCGGAGATACAATCTGCCCATACTCAGACAAAACAGTCCTCTTCTTGGGAAGTCTGCCACCAATTTCTTATTATTTAGGCCCCAGGCTACTAAGTATGTCCAGCTCTAATGATGGAGTCACTTGGTAATTCAGGTATCATCATATAAAGATGAATGTCAAAGAAAAGCATTATGGTATTCTCAGGAAATAGTCTTATGTAAGGGACATAAGTCCCCACAGACTATCATACCCCATAGTGATGCTGTCTGCTCTCTCTCCAGTTCTTTTTTCTGGGGGGAAGAGGGAAGGAAAAATCACGTTAGGATTTCTGTTCTTTCACATTTCTTAATGACATCATTTGTTTCCCTTGTTGTAGGTTTCATACTTTTTTAGGTTTTTAAGTTTCATATTTTTTGGATGCTCTCACACAATTTGCTGTTTCATGGACAATCTTTACTTATGTCTGTTCCCTTACCTCCCAGTCCTGCCCCAGCACCTCAGTAAGATTTAGGGTTCTGGGTCATGGTAGATCAACTCGGAAGAATTCAAAATCAGCATTTGAAAAATTTGAAAAATCACTGTTGTAGACCATCAGAAGTAAACTGTGTATGTTGATGCTAATAAGAGAAAATCCTTTCTCTGTTACTCATTAATTTTTTTCTCCTTTCTCTAATTTATGCAGTTCTCCCAGGCTTTTTTAGCCTGTGTGTCCATTTATCACGGTATTCATGGGGTCATTTTTTTTTTACTAGACACTGACAAATTAACCCGAACGGCTCCAAGCTGGGGATCTGGAGATGGGATGGAATGTGCTGAATTGATGCTTCCCATATTTGGGGTGGGGAATGACATAGATAACATAAAGTGTGAACATGGGGTGTGTTTATTTTCCCCCCAAAATCTTTGGAATAGCATAATCACTAACTCAATGAGGATTTAGAAGGTGTGCTTAGGCATATATATGCTCCCTTCCCCCATCTTGTGTCTCCTTAACAAGGTGTGAATTCCCCTGGTTCTGAGTCCTCATTTCCCCTCATGAGGCCTTCCTTCTGTTTTGATTAAATTTCACCCGAGCTCTGCTCTTTGGTTTGGCCTTTGAAAGGAAAATAGCTAGAAAGAGAGGTTGCCCAGAGGTAAGAGAGGTGGGTACTAATGAGATTAGAGAGAAGTCTTCAAAGCCACACAGCCCATGATCATCATAAGACCATAGATATGGAGCTAGATGAGAGCATCAAGTCCAGCCCCTTCATTGGGTACATGAAGAAATTGAGACTCATATAGGTTAAGTGACTTTATCAAGGTCCACAGTAAGTGGCAGACCTAGGATTGAAACCATGTGCATTGAGGAACTATACTGGCATCATATGGAGACACATCATTGTAGGGAGTTAGAGTTAGGCGCACACTAGTATCCAAAGGGAAGGCAGTACAGCCATGAGTTTCCACAGGAGAAAAGTCATCAGTGAGTCAAGTCCAGAAGCATTTATTAAGTGCCACTGTGTTCCAGAAATTGTGCTAAGCACCAGGGATACAAAGAAAGGCAAAAACAATCCCTGACCTCAATCTAATGGGAGAACCAAGTATAAACAACTATGTACAAATAAGACATATACAGGATAAATTGGAGCTAATCACAGAGGAAGATGTCAGCATTAAGGGAGACCAGGAAAGGCTTGTAGAAGGTAGGATTTTAGTTAAGTCTTGAAAGACGGTAGGAAAGCTGAGAGGTAGAGACAATGAGAGAGAGCATTCTAGGGATCAGGGACAGTCAGTGAAATGCATGAGTTCAGGAGATAGAGTGTCTTGCTTTTTTGAAGAACAGCAAGGAGGCTGGTGTCAGTGAAAAGACATGGGGAAGAGGGAAGAGTAAGGTAGAAGAAGACTGGAAAGGCAGGAGTGGGGGTAGGCTATAAAGGTCTGTGAAGGCCAAGCAGAAGATTCTATACTTGATTCTGGAGGGAATAGGGTACCCTTGGAGTTTGTTGAATGGAGCAGGGGAGGAGATGTAGTCAGACTCATGCTTAAGGAAGATCATCAACAGATGAAGACAGAGAAGGAACTGGAGAGAGGTTGTCCTGAACTGAGGAAGAAGTTAGAAAATTCAGAGAGGTCCACCTGAGAGAGGAGACGGAAAAGAGGGGAGCTATACTTAGACAAAGATGATTCCTTTGAAAGAGGCCTCCATCTCCACAATTGTGTGGCCCACCATTGTACACTCAAGAACCAGAGCCAGATGAAGATGTAAACCATTAGGAAGTCAAGAGACAGACACACCCTCTAGGACCTGGAGTATGAAGGCCAGTAGGATCACATGACCCCCAGGGAGGAATCAGCACCAGATGGAGACACAGACTGGTACAGAGATGCAGACTGATGGGGAGATATAGAAAGAGAGGAACCAGTGTCAGATGGAAATTTGGAAGGAGAGAAGACACATTGCTAGAACATATGTAAATAGGAAAAAAGATTGGCATAGCAAGGAGCCGTGACATAGAGGAGTAAACTATACAAGTTTCATCCAGGGTGATACTGTGTGTCAGGTGGACTGTGCAGATACCTGTGGAGGTGGACAATTGCCAGAGGGAAGGTCACTTGACTCTCTAGCAACCCTGAATTCTTTTCTCTTTGGGGAAGGCACTTAGAATAGTACTGTAAGTCTAGAGCAGTAGTACCTAACTCAAATAGAAATATGGGGCCACTATTCTATACATAAGGATCCCTGAAGGTGCATGTTGACTTAGAAACCACATATTAACATTATCTTTGTTTTATTGTGTTTGTATTTTGTTAAATATTTCCCAATTACATTTTAATGTGGTTCCAGTGCACTAGGGAGGATTGTGGGCTGCCCATGAGTTTGACACATCTGATCTAGAGGTCTGTCTAGGTTCCTTGGAAAGGTAGGGCACACCAGAGGAGAGACTTTATGGGCTCAGGTGTGAGTCCTTTGAGTTTTCTGTTGGATTAAATAAAACTCATTCTATATTTAATGTTTTGTTAGCCTGAGTGCTTTCATGGAGACTGATGGCTTTCTTCCCTTGTTTGTGGAGACCTAAACATGAGCCAAAATTCTGATGTTCCCCTGGGGAGACCTGGGTAGGAGCATGAACCATAGAATGATTAAAAAGCCTTCAAAATCAAACCTGGTGTGTGTGAGCTTAGAGCTTTGTTAATGGACCATAAGAATATAATAATGCACTTTTTCTTTATGATGATATATAAAGGATCTATAGAGTTGACTTTTATACAGCATTTTAAGGTTTTCCAAGTGTCGTACGTCTTTTTTCTCATTTGGTTCTCACAACCCTTGAGGCGAGGACTATAGGTGTGGTCACCCCCATTTTATAGTTGACGAAATTGAAGTAAATCAACTTGCCCGAAGTTTCCCACAGGATTTGAACCCAGTTCCTCTGATACCAAATCCAGTGTTCTTTCCTCTGTACCACTATGCCTCCTTGGCTGGAGGAGAGGTTAGATCACCCAAAATTAGTAGGGTCCTTTACATGTCAGAGTACTCAATGAAGGTCCTACTTGGATGCCTCATTGTGGTGCGGAGGTAACCCTACATTGTCAAAGACTGTGCTAGTGCCAACCACACTGCAAGTCCAACCAAGCTGAAAAGTGGGACCATGGGGATGGATTATGTCTTTGTTGGGGGAGAACCAGTCTAACTAAGTGTAGAAAGGCTCATCACCGAGACCTTTAAACAATAGGTGATACTTTTCTTTTGGCCATAGTAACTTATTAAGAAAGAATTATCATCATCCCTGCATGGAGTGCACACTCTGATGGATTTATAGACATCCTTGAAATGTTAATTTCAAGTAATAATACTGAATTGTTTGTGTAGGGTGCTATGCTAGGTACCAGAGGAAGAAACTTGACTTCTTTGCTAGACGCATGGCTTCTTTGCTGTGAGTACCCTACCTTTCACAGACTGTCTTTGCTTTCATCCTATGTGACTCTTGATATATTGGGAGAGGGAGGAGCACATCTGGACCTATGATTTCATTAGTATAGGGAACTTCCAATGTGGAAACTCCCTCTGACAATGAAGATTGGCATCTGCTCTGTTTTTTTTTTTGTTTGTTTTTTTGTTTTTTGGCTAGGCAATGGGGTTAAGTGACTTGCCCAGGGTCACATAGCTAGTAAGTGTTATGTGTCTGAGGCCATGGCATCTGCTCTGTAATGTGTAGTGTTGGAGAGTTGCCTGAATACTGAGAGTTTAAGTGACTTGCCCAGGGTCATTTAGCCAATATGTATCAGGGACAGGACTTGAACCCAGGTCTTCCCTAGTCCAAGGTTGACTATTGTGTCACAAGAGGATTCTTGTTTTTGGCTTTCCATACATCCTACATGAAAAACCCACATCCAGGAGGCCTTCCTCTCATTTTTATGTCTTGGGGGTGCCAATATACCAGCTCGGCTGTCCATCTCTCATTTGTCATTTTCTCTACGTGACTAGCCCAACTCCTTTTAAGGGGATGATCCAACGATAGTTACATAAAGAGGTCCTTGAGGTAGAATTCACAATCTAGTAATAGTGGGGATATTACATGTGCACAAATAACTCTAACTATCTAATAAGTGAGATTCAAACTTCTTTGGCTAGCATTAATGACCTTCCAGAATCTGGTGCTACCCTACCTTGCCATCCTCATCTCATATCACTTTCCTTCAAACTCTATACTTCAGTAAAAGTAGTTAATCTCTGCCCCTCCCCAATCAATCAATTAATAAACATTTATTAAGCACCTACTGTGTGCTAGGCACTGTGCTAAGTGCTGGGGATACAAAAAGAGTCAAAAGACAGCCCCTGCCCTCAAAGAGCTTACAATCTAATGGAGACCACATGCAAATAAATACATATAAAGCAAGCTCTGTAGGGCTAAATAGGAGATAATTAGCAGAGAGAAGGCACTAGAATTGAGAAAGCTTGCTTTTCTATAGCTTTGCTCATGTGATTCCTTGAGTCTTGAATGTCTTTCATTACTAGCCATCCTTTAGAGCCCATCGCAAATGGTTCACATGCCATCTCAATGGTCTAAACTTTATTTTAAAACTTTCTAATGTAGTTATTGTACATAGTATTGTAATAATTATCTATTTGTGTGTGTCATCACCCTCCTAGATTGTAAATTCTGTGAGAGCAAGAACTGTGTCTTATTTAAACTTGGTGTCTTCCTTAGCATCTGATACAGTATTCTGCACACAGTAGGTCCTTCATAAATGCTTGTTGAATGAATGATACAAAATTATATATAAATGCATAAAAGAGGTACAACCTGAATACCCTGGAGTCTCAGGCTACAGAGTGATTATTGACTGGAGCAATCAAGGAATGCATCATGGAAGAGGGGGCAGGTGACCCATCCTTTAAAGCAGAGGTATCAAAAGCACTACCTATGGGTGCATTTGGCCCACAACACCCCTGAGGGCAACCTGAACCAGATTAAAATGTAATTGGGAAATATTTAATGAAATTAATAAAAATACAATAAGACATAGATAATATTATGTTTTCAAGCTGTCGATATGTGGTCCACAGCAGTCCTTATGTAAGGATTAGTGTCCCCTATTTCTATTTGACTTTGACACCACTGCTTTAAAGAAGGGATATGATTTTAACAGGAAGAGATTGAAGGGATGGCATTCCTGATGTAGGGCATGGAAATACAAAGGCACAGAAGTGAGACTGCATAGAGGGTGCCCTGGGGCTGATAAGTAGTCTAGGTTAGCTAGAGCCTAGTGCAGACAGGTGGGAAAGGTCGGGAGGACCAGACTCTATAGGGCCCTGAAAACCCAGTTAAGGAGTCTGAACTTTATTTGGAAGACAGTAGTAAGCCATAGAGGAGTTTTGAGCAGTAGAATGACGTGATCAGATCTGTGCATGAGAAAGTGTAATACAGCAGCAATGTGATTGAGGTAGAGATTGGCCAGGAGGCTATTGTAATAGTCCAGGGAGGTCATAATGAAGGCATGAATTAAAGTGTCAGCAATGCAGCTAGGTGCTGCTGCAGTGTGTAGAGTGCTGGGCCCGGAGTCAGAAAGACTCATCTTTATGAGTTTGAATCTGACCTCAGACACTGACTAGCTGGGTGACCCTGGACAAGTCATTTAACCCTGTTTGCCTCAGTTTCCTCATCTGTAAAATGAATTGGAGAAGGACGTGGCAAGTCACTCTAGTATCTCTGCCAAGAAAAGTCCAAATGGAGTCACAGAGAGTCAAACATGACCGAACAACTAAACAATAACACCAATGGGAATAGAGTGAAAAGGAGCAGTTCAGAGATCTTAGGAAGGTGGCAGTGATAGGACTTGATAACTGACTGGCTGGAAGGGTCGAGGGAAGAAGCAAAGATGACACCAAGGTTTTTAATGGGCAACTGAGTGACTGATGGAACCACTGTTGGAAGTGGGGAAGTCAGAAGGTGATCTTGTGTTCAGTTTGTGAAGAAAGGGTGAGATCATCAAATTCTGGAGTTCGATGGTATCTTCAAGGTTATCTGGTCCAATCCTCTCATTTTAGAAGTGAGGACACTGAGGTCCGGTGGGGCTAAGTGATTTGATCCTGTTTGCACAGTGAGTTAGTGGCGGATTCAAATGCAGGTCTCCTCCAAGTCCAGGGCTCTGCCCTGTGATGCCACACAGTTTCTCCCCTTCATCCCATTCTCTTTCCTACAAATTCAGTGATTTAAAAAATGACTCTAACCAGTTTGTGTCATGAACTCCTTTGGCAATCTGGTGAAACCTCTGGACCCCTTCTTAGAATAATGTATTTAAATTATTGAAAGACATGCTAAATCTAAGTTAGAAATTCGTAAAAATCAAGATGTAAGTTTTTTTCTCATTCAAGTTCGTGAACCCCCAAAATTGATCCACAGACCCCAACTTAATGCCTGTCCGAAGATCTACCAAATAAATCTACTTCAGGGAATCATAGCATCATAGATTTAGATCTCCGAGGCCATCTAGTCCAAACTCGTCATTGTACAGATGGGGAAACTGAGGCCCAGGGAGGGCAAGTGACCTGTCCAAGGTTGCACAAGCAGTCGGTGGGAGAAGCAAGGTTCTTTGACTCTAGATCCTGCATTCTTGCCACTGGATCCCACTGTATACGTCATTAAAATGCATTCTCTGTCAGGAAGTCCCAGTTAAAGCTTGTAGAATGGAATTTTGCCTTAAAGATAGAAAGACTACATTAGAATCATTCTGCTTCTGAGCCTCTCAATCAAATTACAGGTAATTAATGTATTAGCATGCCTATGCTATGTTATTATTTTGTTTACAGTAGCTGAGAATAGGATCACAATATGAATTCTTGACATTGATTTCAAGATTAGAGCCCAGTAAAATAGAAATCCTGTCTCATCCGGGAAGCATTTGTTAAATGCGAACTATGTGCAACGTACTGGAGAGACAAAGAAAAAAGGAAAAATAGTCCCTGTCCTCAAGAAGCTTATGTTCTACTTGAATAAAGGCTCACATTCCTGAATTCTAGCTATGTCGCCAGGAGCATTGTGCTAACAGAGAGTATTTTCTACTCTAACCCATGCCCTTAGACTTGGGACTCCAATATCATACCTGTTGATGTCCCCTCTAACATCATGGCCTCCCAGTTGATCCTCCTCCTCCTCCTCATCTCCTATGACCTATTCTTCTACTCCACCTCAGCTGCACCAAGGGTCATCCCATAACTCATCACCACCCAGGTGTTCCACTTCCATGGCCAAGAACTCCGAAATTCCTTTATTTGACTACAGGCTCCTGTCCTTTCATTTCTCCCTATGCTTCCCTCGTCCTAAACTTATTCTTCCTTCTCATCATGACTTTCAGACCCTCTGACCCTCACTTATCTCCCAGGTTCAAGTCTTGCTCTGACTTTACTTTATCCTTTCCCAGTCTTGAGTCTGTAGTTAAGCAGCTCAACTACACATAGTCCTATATGACCAAATTCTTTGCCCCCTTGCCCTGTTGCTACTCATGCCTTGCTCAAACCCACCATCCTCCTCTGCTCTTATCCATGCAGCACTGAATAGTGCATTGAGATCCCTTTTCATTATGACTGCAGCTTACCTGCAATAGACCTGTTGCACTTTACTCTCCTTTTTTCATTATGTCTTCTAACCAAAGTGGCCTTTGTGATATCCATCTATTTCCCACCTCCGTGTATTGGCACAGGCTGTCCCTGGTGCTTGGGATGCACTCTCTCCTCACCCCTGCCTCTAGAATTCCCCTTTCTTCAAGTTTCAGCTTAAGGACCACGTCTTCTGTGAGGCCCATCCAAATTCCTCTAGTTACTACAGTCTCACCCAGGAAAGTAATTTCCATTTACTTTGTATTTACTGGTCTTTGTTTATGATGTTTTTCCTAATTGAATATAAGTACATTCTTTGAGAGCAGGAACTATTTAGTTTTTGTCTTTATATCTTTAGTGCCTTGCAAAATTCCTGACACATAGTAGGCACTTAATAAGTCTTTATTGGATGAACAAATATTTTAAAATTTTTTTCCCATTTAATAGTATTTTATTTTTTTCCAACACGTAAGGATAGTTTTCAACATTCATTTTTATAAGATTTTGAGTTACAAATTTTTCTCCCTCCCTCCTCTGCCCCTTCCCCAAGATGGCAAGCAATCTCATATAGGCTGTACACATACAATAACATTAACCATATTTACACATTAGTCATGTTGTGAAAGAAGAATCAGAACAAAAGGGAAAAACCAAGAGAAAGAAAAAACAAAAACAAAAAGGGGAAATAGTATGCTTTGATCAGCATTCAGACTCCATA
Organism: Vombatus ursinus; assembly: GCF_900497805.2. Lineage (NCBI taxonomy): Eukaryota > Metazoa > Chordata > Mammalia > Diprotodontia > Vombatidae > Vombatus > Vombatus ursinus. The sequence goes on along the minus strand of NW_020944469.1, from coordinate 5,423,242 downwards.
GTTCTTTCTCTGGATATGGGTAGCATTTTCCATCATAAGTCTTTTGGAGTTGTCTTAGATCATTGTTGAATGAATGGATATTAACTCAGTACATTAATATAGGGAAAACTTAGCCAATCTTATAATCTACTCATTCATAAAGAACAGTTAAGATGTGCTCTGACCTTTGCTCAGGGGTTGCCTTGAAATGAGGATTATTTAGTTTGCAGGTCCTTGCTAACTCATGCCAGGGGCAGCTTACAACCGGGTGGAAGCACAGGTGGTACTCAAGGAAAAGATGCTGGGCATTTGTCCTGCCTACCACATTGCCTACTGTATTGGAACACCACTGAGTGGAAAGATGGCAATCGTCTTCTCCTTCGCACATTTGCATTGCCATAAAGTCTAACTCTTGTTTGCTGATTGTTTGGGGCCAGAGAGTATCTCTGTATTGGGAAAAAGAGAAAGGTCAGTGCAGTGAGGAGCCATTGGCAATACTCTGAGCTCCCTCCCAGTGTGCAGATGTTTTCAGGTTAAGTAAGTCAGCCCTTTGCTCTGATGGAGAAATCCCCTTCTGTAAACTTCCTAGAAACACAAACGGGGCTGTGTAAAACCAGAGGTTCAGATAAATGGGGGATGGAGAACTAAGGCCATAACATGTGGCTATATGCCATGACAACTGCCCTTTCTGGGGATATTCCCAGTGTGCAAGTGTCCTCATAGAGCAGAGATGGTATGCCAAAGGATTGCAGACAGCCAGGAAAAATGTAGAGGAAAACATCCTTTGTATGTAGAGGAAATCCTTGGCATGCCACAAGCCGCCCATGGGCCGTGAGTGGCCTGTGGGCCACAGTTTGTACAGGCCTGTCATAGAGGCTTTCCAAGTGACAGGTCATAATGTGGCAAATTCTCAGACAAATTGTCGCTCATGCTCTCTTGCAATGCAGACAGTAGTGAAGACCCTTTTAAGGTTCGTCAAACAGCTATGCTCACCTGTGTGCCCAGAGCAGCTTCGCCTCTCATTTGTGAGGGACTCCAGCTGTTGTTCTAGCAACAGCTTGAGCAGTTGGTTCTGCTTCCTTCCCTGGGGTTACAGAAAGTAAGGGAATCATTTGGACCATCGTAGCCCAGATGGTCCATTTCTGGGGAGGGTGGAACAGAAAGTTCTTCTGCCATGCCCCAAAGTAAGCAATGGAAACTGCTTCATTTGGAAGACTGTTGAAAAAGGCACTCTGATACCATGGAGGAGTGGAGAGGGGTGGGATTACTTCTGAGTTAGCCAGCAAGTAGTAATTGAACATCTTCCATGATGTCTAGTTTCTATGGCGCTTCCCTCACAACTCCTAGTACAGTGGGTATTTGTAAGGGTATTTCAGATGATAGGAAGGAAGGCACAGAGATGGGAAGGGGCCTACTGGATATGGGGGATAGCAAGGACCCGGGCTTAACTGGGGTGGGGAGAGGGGTAAGCTTAATCCATTGATGGTATTTAGCTTGGGCAGATAGGGTGAGAGTATACTTGTTAACATTTTGCTTTTCTTCTTGCCCTCGAACTTTTCCCAATGTCAGAGGAGGGAGAGGCTTTATAGCATGTTCCTTCCCCTCTCAGCAGAGGTGAAAACCTGTACCTGGAAAGACAAATCAAGGAGAGGAGAGCTCCTTGAGAGATCCTTAGGGAGTTTCTCCAAACCAAGTAAGACTAGGCTAAATGGTAAGGACAATAAGGACAGTTAAGGAAGGGACAATGAGAGATTGGAATAAGTAATTAATTAAGTAAGAGACAATGAGAGGATTTCTTAGTCGGGTTCTAGTCAAGGATAACTTACAGTTCTGGGTAAGTTTCATGTGTTCCGGGTATTGCTTTGGTTTTTCTGTTGTTTGGTCGGTTAGGGATACGTGTTGTCACTGTACATTGGTAATGGTCAGGATCTTGCTCCCACATGGGCAGGCAGCATCCTTTAAAAGTCTCTCTTAAACAGCTCTGCCCTTTCCTTGGCCAGGCTGAACAGAGGCTAAACAGAACAGCAGGGCTGGACAGAAGGGGAATTGGGGTGAGCCTAGAAGAACTTCAGTGAACTATGAAGAATCAGTTCTACCAGCACAGGCTTGAAGGGATTACAGGAACTACAAGGATCTTTGATTTTTGTCTGGCCCACTCTTTTAGGAAGACATAGCGGTAACAGAAAGCCTCCTTTGAATATCGGGTAGTCAGTTATCAAACAAAATCCTCCTCCTGCAGACACACCTGTGATCTATTTTGGATGAGCCCTCGACTCTCCTTGTATCAGTGGTTCACAGTTAGATGATGGAGTGGGTCCGTTTGAGTCCGATTTTCTCCAGCTGGGCACTTGTTAGAGTGGATTCCACAGCTTTCTGAGGGACCAATTAGTGCCCTGGTGCATCTGTATCTATTGAAAACTGTTCTTGATACAGTAGCTCCTTAAAAGTTCTTATATCCTTGTAGGGTGCTGGGAGATTCCAATGCTTAGAGACATGTGGCAAGAACAGAGAGGAAGCTGGGATGAAGTTGGTTATCATCTCATTTTAAATCAAGAAAAAAGTATGGCTGTTTCCCTCCAGCATTGTATCGGTAAAGACCCGTACAGTGGAATTGCTTTCAGTTGCATGGAGCCTGGCTTGTCCAGATCATCTGGACCTCAGTTTCCTCCTCTGTCAAATGGTGACCTTTCTAGTCGCTTCTAGCCTTAACTGTAATCTCTTTCAGCATCAGCCTCTCACTGGGAGCAGGGCTCCTTCCACTTAAAGAGGAAAGTCTCTCCAGAGTCAGGTGAATGGTCTAGGGACATTGGAGTTGTCATAACAATTTGGCTTTTAACACAGCAAAGGAGGTTCTGTACTCATTAAGAATGCCAAAAAATCTGCACAATGAATTGATGGGACTATGAGACCCGTAAGAGTCAGCCAACCTGACTTGGGTCTTATTAGCGAAGCAGGTTGTCAGCTCTGCCCCCTTAGTTGATGTCTGCTCATTATCATCGTCAGAAGCATTTGATAAGTAAGGTTTTGTGTGAAGCACTATGCTGGGTGCTGTACAAATGGATGTGTTGTATGTCCTTGGTTCCTCTTCAAATAATCATACATGTGCCTTGATTTTCTTCTCTCATACACCTAGAGGAACATAAATTCCTGGAGGACATGAACTGTTTGTCATTTTGGGCTTTGTATTCTCAGATTATAACCCACAGTAATAACTGTACTTAATAAAGGTTTAAGACATGCTTGTTGGATACGATTGACTGGTCCTTGCCCTCTGGGAGTTTATAATCTAAGGCAGAAATGACAGACATTAATGAGCACACAAAAATAATTGCCTCAACACATAAAATTAACAAAATATATTATGTGCAAACAAACCCCTCAAAATAGTTTTTGGCCCTTCTTCACGAAGCAGTACCTTAATGACTGCCATCCCTGACGTCTCATGCCTGCTCTCCCACCTTCGAGTTCAAAGGAGGTGCTATCTTTTTGTTCTCCTGATTCTCTTGACCCCTTTGAAATTTGGTTTAAGGCTTGTACAGCGTACCCTGCATTAATTGTGCTTGTCCACAAAAGATGCTTAATAAATGCTCATTAAATGAAGGGCAAATGATCTCCAAGTGATGACAAAAAGTGGTCACCTCTTTTGTATCTCTCAGCATCCTTTGAAACTACTGACTGGAGGAGAGAGAATTGCTTTGCAAGTTTCTATTCCAATCTCTCAGGCCTGACAGTTATATTGAAGCAAGATGTGTAGGAAAAACACAAGTGAATGTAATACCTTCCAAGCAGCCATGGTGGTCTTTCCTTGCAAATGGCTGTCAAGCTACCTGAATTGAATGATGGCAACAGAATCAGAATGACCAAGCGTGCTTGTCATACTTTTGTTCAGACTGTTCTCTGGGCTTGGAATGTCCTCCCTCCTATTGAATTCCTTCGCGTCTTTTCACTCCCAACTCAAACGGTACCTCTTAAAGTCTTTTTGTGTTCTCCCCTGGCTTATTATGACCCCCTCCCCACTCAGACCTCTCAAGACCCTTGGTTTTGTAACCCCCTAATGGACTTAGATCTGTGTATTTTATTACAGTATGTGTTTATGTCTTCCCCTTCTCCTAACTTTCTTGAGGATAAGGAATCATGGCTTATCAAAATGTTGTATCTTCCCTGTGTCAGCACCATTTAATACATATTTGTTATATTTGTTATATTGTACTGTTCTGTTAAACCCTGGACAGTATCGTGTTCTATATAGTATCAGAATTGGTTTCTCTTTTGTTGGAAGGACGTGAGCTCTCTCCCCTTACCCTGGCTGGTGACAACGGCTGTGTTCCCAGGAACTCCAGTTTAGCTGTTGTGGCCTTATGCATACGTCTACTTTTAAAGTCATCTAGATATCCATGTATGGTGGTGATGTGAGATTATAGTGTTAATTCTACAGGTTTAGGAAAAGGTAGTTATTTTATTCTTCTTGCCATTAGATTTGTCTTTTTTACGTGGACTCTTTAGTCACAGAGTTCAGCCTCTTTGTCTAAAGACAATCAGCTAATTTTGGGCAAGAGCACTGGACTGGGAATTAGAAGACTGTTTCTAATTAGCCGTGACATTAAGCAAGTCACTTCACCTATCTAGGCCCCATTTCCCTCATCTACAAAATGATGGGATGAGAGGCATCATGGTAGGGTGGTTAGAAGGGGGAAGGGGAAGGGAACAAGCATGTATCAATTGCCTACTATGTGCCAGGCACTGTACTTAACACTTTATAGATATTATCTCATTCAATCTCATTTGATTTGATGGTTAGAGGGCCAGCTTTGGAGTTTGGATGACCCAGGTTTTAGATCAGCTTTGGATAAGGCAAGCAGTTTTACCTTTCAGTATCTCCAGAGAATTCTCCAAGATTTTAAACTACAGAGGAGTTACTGACTTATCTCTGTGGAAGAATTTTTCACACTAGGAGTTCCCTGAATTGATGACCAGAAAAAAAAAATTAAATGAAGGGATTGAACTCAGTTTTTAGGGACCCTCCCAGCTTTAAAATCTCTTTCCAGGACTATCATTATTACTCTGATTAGGTGAATTAAAATATATATGATACCGTTGACTTACCTACAATTAGATGTTGAGGTTTGAGAGATCTTACTAACCCCTCAAGAACTAGATACCTACTTACAAGAAGAATTTCTCTCAGGTATTTTGAAGTCCCTCCCTTTTTTTTAATAGGCTAGCATGGAATTAGGACTACAAAGGACCCTTTCTGTTCCTATCTAGGTGACATTTTAAGCATACGTGTGTTTCTCTCTTCTGGGAAATCACTGTGTAAATCTGACTTGGAAATCCAGGCCTAGTAAAACCTAAGTAAAGAAATACAATTTCAGCCTTTCCAAAACAGGTTCTAACTACTGGACTGAACTTTGGCTGGGCGATTTAGCTTAGGGGCTGGGAAAATGAAGGGAGGAAGAGGTAATAAAGGCAAAATCCCATTGTAATGGACTCCTTAGGACATCCAGATTATTCTAGTTATAATGAATAGTTGGAAATCGCATTCCCATTGTATAGGGCTAGAGATGCTCTAGCTTCTCTCTGAATGAAATTAACAAATGAAAAGAAGCACTTTAAACTTACTGCTCCCCAGTGTGAAATGTAAGACTTGTCAGATTTGAACACACTGTGCTTGTGGAAATAAGAGCACTTTCATTAACTAGTGACTGTAATAGTGGAGGAAGTTTTTTTGCTTCGTTAGCTGAGGGCATAGTAATGTAAACAAAAACAACCCATTCATTGAATCTTTGTCTATGGCCTGCCTACTATGTGCAAGACGCTGTTGTTCATCTGTCCTGCAGATTTGATCAGGTTTTGGCCTTTAGTTGTAATATATTTTCTGCGTTTAAGAAGCAGAGATGGCCTTAAAGCCGGGAAGCCCTGGATTCAGGTACCACCTCTGAGCTCTGAGACATAATGTCTGTATGACCCTGGGCAAATCACATGACCTTTCAGTGTTCTAGGAAACTCCCAAAGAGCAAGTTGTGTAGTCCCTATTTCTATCTCATAACTGAAGACCAAAGCAGATGACCAGCCAGCAAATCATCCATTGGGTCTCTGTTTACATGTCAGTTGCCAATTCTAGTCATGTGTGTGTTTTAGTCATTTCAACAAAAGCGGAATAATTTCAGTGTCTTCCAGTGATTGAGAATGTGTTTGAAATTTATAAGTATTTTCACATATTGGCACTTGTAATCAAGACATAAGGGTCTGATGAAATTTAAAAAAATTATTAACATTCACAATATATTTATAAACAATACAAATTCATCAGCTTGCTAATTGTCCTTTCCTGCTGCAAATATTAACTTATATGGTCTTGAGCCTTTTTGGTGGGGAGAGATCTCCTTCATATAACTCTATCTCCATTTAGTTTCCTATAAAAACTTACTAAGTTCTATGTAATTGGTGATAGACTATATATTAACTCTTCAGGATTTTTTAAAAGTAGGATTTCTTTGAATGTGGTTGGTGTACGATTTCTTTGTTCCTTGACAAAGTTGTAAGCTAGAGTGTTCTAAAAGTTCCCCATGTTTCATATTCCCGATGAAGCGATGGAGACCAATTATTTCTTTAAAAGGGAAGAGGAAAGGATGTGCAGAAGTATAATCATCGACTTTGGCCCAGCAAACAGAGAACTAACGTCCTTTCATACTAGTAGAGCACAAGTTGTATCTATTGCTAGAGATATCTTTAGAAGTTGTTGCGATTTATTTTTTAACTGTTTCTGCAACTTCTGACAAGTTAATTTAAAGGTAAAGAGAACAAAAGAAAAGCCCATGGTGGAAAATGCTTTTTGAAAAGAAGAGAACTGTTCATTATAAATCACAGACCAAAATAATGGTTGATGAAAGCAAGTTCAGGGTGCCATTTGATGTAGAAATGGCAAAATGTCACTAGACTGTAAGTATAAAATTCCTTACTGTGTACTTCTAACTGCTTCTAAGAGAAAATTCTTTGGAAAAACTCTGACCTGATTAATGTGGCTAGTCCCTCCATTGCAGAGAGTACTCTCCCCCTTGCCCTTTCATTTTTTGGGATTCTTGTCCTTTTCATAAATCCTTCATAGAGGATTCTTCCCCACCCCAGTACCCTGGGGACGTTACTCTGGACCTTGACATATTTCTTGGCTAACCTTGTAGCATTTGGGCATGCCCTCTTCTTATTCCTCACTCTTGCTACATGACCAACCAGTCCCCTTTTCCATACCTGTTCTGCTTCTTATGCAAAAATCATCACTGATAATTGGCTGCTTGGCTCCTCACACCTACCATGTCTGCATTTCTCTGCTTCCTTTCTGGTTACCTGCAGGTGTGGTTCTTCTGAGATTGTGTTGTTTCATGATTTGCCAACTTGTGATTGGTGTTTAATGGCAGAAAAGAGAGACCTTTTCCTTGCATGATGCCCTCTGCACCATGTTTAGTTCTGGAACTAAGCACAGAGGAGCTGTGCAGGGGCACCATATGTCTCTTGATACGTGTGGAAAGCATAGTCATCACAGATTGCATTTATATTTATATGCTCCTTTATACAGCTACAAAGTCCTTTTCCACACCTTCATCTCCTTTATTCCTTCCAACTGCTCTAGGAGGCAGGTAGGACAAATATTCTTATCTCCATTTGACAGGTAAAGAACTGAGGCCCAGAATGCAGTGGCAACTTTGCCAAGGTTGTTGACTTTCAAACTCCCCAAAAGGGGTTTATAGACAGGCTTCACCAGCATTTCTTTGAGGAGAATAGCTGACATCTGCTTCTCCTGCCTCCTCTTTGTCCATCTGTGGTGGGGATCTCAGGGGCATAGGATGATACTGACTCCCAGGAGAGAGGGTCACCTGATTTTGACCAGATGTATTTTTCCCAGGGCACTGTTACTGAGGCATTGACCGAAGGAAGGAAAGTGCAAAAAAAAAATGGTGTTTGGCAATCACCAACTGTGAAAAACCTCCAGTAAGAACAGACTCTGGCTTCTTGTTATATTTTTTAAACTAAGCTCTCACCTCTCTGCCTACTTTGAGAAGAATTGATTGATGATGGGGGCAGACAAACCCTGGAGCATGCATCGAATCCGTAATTCAAAGGATTTGTACCCAGATGGTTGAGTGGATGTTGAAGACTGCCAGCGGTGGAAGACCACCTGTATGTGAAAGGCAGTGATTATTTAGTATAATTCTGAGGGGAGCTTGACATCAGCAAATCTTGTTTGTGGCTCAGCTTTTCATTTACAGGTATTAATTTGAACTTCTCATTTGGCTCCAAGCTGATTTTTTTCTTAAGGGCAGCTATTGACTTCCAAGACAAACTACATTAGGTATGTTTCTTCATATTAGGAAACTCGTGAAATTGCAAGTGGACTTCTGATGAGTTATCAGTTGAATGCTCTGCCATCGATTGACTTTTCTATGGAATAGCTATTCCAGATCCATTTGTTTATTTTTTATCTCCATCCATTTATTTTATAACTTCACTGTCTATGAAAAGAGACTAAGGCTTAAATTGTGTGGGATTTCACAGCATTGGAGATCTGGTTAACCCTTTTTTGGCAGGCCAAAGGAGAAAGGGCTGGGAAGTAGGGCATTTGGAGAAAAGAGGATGCCCTTTATTTTTACCCTTATTGCCTGTGCATTATCTCCCAAATAGGACTGTTCCATATGTTCCACATATGGAAATTTCCAGTGTGGTAGTTTGGGAGTAGATGTTGTTAATTCCAGTCTGTAGTGTTGTTATAATGAAATTTATCTTTTCATAGACTAGAAATCACAGACTCATAGATTATTAGAGCTAGAAGGGACCAGAGGGAATGTTTAATCCCAAATCCCTCATTTTGCAGATGAGGAATTGATTTTTTCTCCCTTTTTTTTCCCCCTAGAGTTAGCAGATAACTCTCTTTCTTCATCAGAGTAAAGATAAGATAATGACATAATTCTCCCAGTTCCCTCCTTGCCAAAAGGGGGTAGGTAAGCCTATAGCATTTCACTTCTGCTCAGGGCATACTAGAGAGCCCCAGAAAGAGAGAGCATCTATCTGTCTATGGGTCTCTGTGTACATTGCCTTTTATAGGCTTTTCTGGGTCTGGTTCAGTTTGTTTCTACCCCTGACTGTACTTAGAGCCCTTAACCTGCTTTGAAATCAGGAAAATACACAGTCAAGCCAAGAGGAAAGGAATTCTTCCCTTTGTTCCTTTTCTTTGCTCCCCTTTGTTTGAGTTAAATGGCTAACATAGAGGCAGGTGAGTTCCATGTTGGATAGGCCATTAAACATTCCAACCTCCTTCAACCAGTGTGATGAAGTGGATAGAGCACTGACCTTGGAGTCAAGAAGACCTGAGTTCAAATCCTGCTTTAGACACTCAACAGGCAAGTGGCCCTGGGTAAGGCACTTATCTTCCCTGGGCCTCAGTTGCCTCATCTGTAAAATGAGGGATTGGATTAGATGGCTTCCTCTAAGGTCCCTTCCAGCTCTCAATCTATGATCTTAGTATCCTTTGCAGTATCCCACACAGGAATACTTGCCCAGTGGACCCTGACCAGTCATTAACCTTGGGATCTCTGTAGTTTGTGGAAAGACTTGGGAAGGAAGCACCCAAGTTTACTTGGCACCAGGAGCCAAAGGCTCTAGAACCAATTCAAAGTCTTATTTCTCCTTAGTGTTACTGCTTACTTGATGAAGTAATATTACTAATAACAATTTAAATATTTAATCTAATGTTTCTGTTTGACTTGTTTAATCAGCATTAAGCAGAATGAAAACTAGAGTAATGTCTCTGACATTTGGTTCATTAAGCTATTAATGGAATAAATTATGTCACTTTGCCAAAACCCCTCCTGGCAGGATCTTCAAATACGCTGATTTTAATCAAACTTTATTTCCAACTCTTTCTCAGTGTGAGTTGAGGGTAGTAAAATGAAGTCCCTTTTTTAACCCCACAGAGGCCTTTGAGAGAAAAAGAAGGGTACCATAATATCGTACCAGATGCAGACATTGAGCATCCTGGCCAGTTAGGAACATCACAAAAAAAACAAAGACAAAGTAGGAGGAGGGCTTTGAATTGCCAAAAGGGGAGCCTACCAAGTCCTGGAAAGTGCTGGATTTTCCTCAAAGGCAGGAACTTCAGGCTTCAACTTAAAATCTCCTTGCCCTTACTTTATGTATACTTCTAATGAGCTAGATTAGCTGGCTTCTGAGATTAATGGGAAAAAAATATAAGGGCTAGAGTTTGGGATGAACCCAGTGAAAAGTGGTAGTAAGAAAAGAGATTGAAAATGTGTATGTATACATACATATGTATGTATATGTGTATGTATACATACATGTGTATGTATATATGTATGTGTGTATGCATACATATATGTATATGTGCATAGATGTATGTATGGATGGATGGATTATATATGTAGGCATGAAATTAAACTGTGTCTATTCATAGTATTTGCAAGGCAGATCCTGAGCCATTCTCTGTATTATAGTCCTGTTTAATCATTGAAAAAGCACCTAGCCAGGATACCTAGATCCTTAGCTTCCCTACTTCTAACCTTAATTCCAAGATGTATGACTCTGGGTAAGTCATTTTACCCCTCAAGGCTAGTTTTCTTATCTGTCAAGTGAGAGGGTTTAACTAAGCTTTTACAGTTTGTAATTCTGTGATTATAATTCTGGGTTCTCAAGAAAAGATGTTCAATATCTTCCATCAAAGAAGACAGGGAAGTATAGAGTGCTTTTTTGGAAAGATTTCTACATCAAATGGATGAAACAGAAAAGCTTGAGTACTCACAGACGTGACTCCTCTGCTCTCTGGAAAGCTTGGCTGTCCAGGATGACTATTTTACAGATGAGGAAACCGAGGCTCAGGGAGATTAAGTTGCTCAGAGTCGAGTCATGCAGCTAGAAATAGTCAGAAGCAAAATTTGAACCCAAGTCTTTCTGCCTCCTAGTCTAGCACTCCATTCATCATACTACACTGCCCCTCAATGAAACTTAACATCGATTTATTGCCTTCATAATACCTTAAAAAGGTTAAATCATTTACAAAATGCCATCAGAAAGTCTTTTCTGCCCTTTGTTGCCTTTTTGAAGAAAATGGCACACAGATGGAGCCATAACTGGAAAGAGGTGAGGAATGGTAGACCAAGACAATGGTCTCACTGTGGGTCTAGTCACACTGGAAGCAGGTAGCCTGGAGAGCCCTGGCCCGAAGGCATTATACAAAACGGGAAGGCAGGTCTCTGGAGAAGGGTGGCAGAGGGACAAGAGCATGGTGCATAACAGCCAGGAAAGGTCACCAAAGAGAAGAATCTTGGCTAGTGGAGCTGATGAGGTTTAGGGGTTCAGGGGTCCTGGGACCCCAAAATCACAACACGAGGGTCCTGCCCGAAAGAATTTGACCCAAGCCTTCTTTCAGCCAAAGACAAGGTTTATTAGAACATCCATCATATTGGGCAGACTCTTAAGGAGTCTGAACATGGGTAAGCTATTGGCTAGATTATAAGAATCTGACCAGTGGCTAGATTTTAAGAATCTCAGCTGTGGCTAGATTATAAGAATCTAAGCATCTTAATGGAGACAAAGTGGTCCTTATATACAGAAAGACTGTGGGAGGGACCTAGGAGTGGCCAGTGAGCTGGGGTGAACAGAACTCCTGGGACCTGGACCTCATGGCCAAGGGAGAATGGAGCCTAGCTAGGATTAAGGGTGGGAAATGACCAGGGGTCATACATAGGGAGGTAAGACAAAGGAAGGCCGGCTAGGTTAACAGAATTGGGAGATTGGGTGTAGCCAAAATGAAAGGCCAGTTGATAGGATTATAGCCTCAGGCTAAAGCAGAGATTTGGCCATGTGGGAAAGTCCAGTTGTTTCGCCTTCCATTTACTCTGCGTGTATCTTGTATGTACCTAGTTATTTACGTGTTCTGTCCCTCCTTAGAATGTAAGCTCCTTGAGGGCAGGGACTATTCTTGCTTTTTTATGTATCCCCAGCATATGGCACAATGCCTGGCACACAGTAGGTACTTTAATAAATGCTTGCTGGTTGATTGATTGGATTTATTACACATACTTTTAGCTTTCTTAAACAGGGCTTACTAAACATAATTGAATCTTTCTTGATGACTCACTTATCCTTATGAACATTAATTATAGTTTCTGGATAGGGGAGGTGTTAGTACTCTTCTTGGTATTATATTGCTTTTATATTTCTATGCCACCTTTCATTCATAAAGTACAGATATTATGCCAACTATCCCTGGAAATTATTAGAGCAGTTATTTCTTCATTGCATTTAGCTCCGGCGTGAATTTCCCCAGCAGTTTAAGTACAAGATAATGACAGTTTGGGGCAGGAGATGAACAGTGTTTACTTTCGATCCAAGCTACATGGAGAATTTACGTTGGTAGAAACTTGTTTTGGTAGCCGTATTAGCTCCGATGAAGAATGGCCCTAGCTCTTCAGTGACCTTGTACTGTCAGGACTTAAAATCCATGGCTTAAAGCTTAGGATTCATTTGCCAGCAGGATAGGTGTTTGCTTTTCAGGGCAAAGCTGTGAGAATAACTGGATTCTTAGAATGTCCCAGGAAGATTCCTTGTCATACTCAAAATACCACTGCCCCCAATGCTATGCTTGTTGTTCAGTTATTTTAGCTGTGTCTGACTCTTCATGACCCCATTTGGGGTTTTCTTGGCAGAGATCTTGGAGTGGTTTGCCATTTCCTTCTCCAGCTCATTTTACAGATGAGGAAACTAAGGCAAACAGGGTTAAGTGACTTGCTCAGAGCCACATAGCTAGCAAGTGTCTGAGGCCAGATTTGAACTCAGGAAGATGAGTCTTCCTGCCTTCGGGCCCAGCACTCTATCCGCTGGACCACTTAGCTTCCCACACACGCTTTTTAAAAAATGGCCATACATGACAAGTCTTTACTGAAGTACTGCTCTCAACATAAAGGGGGAGATGATTGTGGGTGTTGAATTGTCTGTGCTTAGACTGGAGTCGTGACATTATTTGCTCTAGAGTGAGATTCTGTACACAGTGCATCTCTCTTGACTTAAGTAGCTGGAGTCTCCAAAGGGCATAGGTATGAGGCAATCTCAAAGCAATTACACAGGCTCACGGATTTAGCTTTGAAAGGGACATGAGAAGTCATGTAATCCAGCCCCCTGATCTTAGAGATGAGGAAAGGGGTCCAGACAGGTTCAAAGACTTCCTTAAGGTTGTAAAGGTAGTAAGTGACCTGTACTTCAAGAATGGCTTTCTAGAGAGGCTCCCTGTATAGTCTGTCTTGATTTTTTTTTTTTACTTATTTTCTCCTAAGAAGGTAAAATTACTTGACTCATTATATTGTGTAAACCTGTGTGGGGTGGAATTACCTTCATTTTTTATTTTAGGGGGAAAGTGAGGTCCAAAGTAATAGTTTAATACCCAAAATCGTTGTATATCAGCAAGACCAGGGTTAGGACTTAGTTCTGATTCATGTAATGGATAGAAAACTGGATTTGGAATCAGGAAGGTTGTGGACTTGAATCCCACCTCAGTCACTAGCTGTGAGCAAGTCACTGACTCTCAGCCTCAGTTTCTTCATCTGTAAAATGGGAATGATAATAGTCATAGCACTTCTCTAATGGGATTGCGAGGCTCCCATGAGGTAATGTATTCCAAGTGCTTTGCAAACCTTTAAGTGCTATATAAATCAGTCAGCCAGTCAACTGCCATTCATCTGGCATCTACGATGTGCCAGGCACTGTGCTAAGCCAGTACTAAGTCAATGAATTCTTGTGAATTTATACCCAGTTTAGCACTATTCCCATTCATTTACTGTGCCTAACGTTTTCTTAGCTTTTGCCAATTAACTCAAGAATATTATAAGATGATAGTACAGCAAGGAAAAGACCCGGTTGTTATAATAATACTAGTAAGAAAAAGCCTTAATCTGCCAAATGCTTTTGCATAGAAGTAACACAGTTGCTGCATATTATCATCGTCTGTTTTTGGTTTATCCCTTTCCCAGGCTGTAAATTTTATGAGGGCAGGAACCATATCTTCTCTAAATTTTGTCTCTTTCCCCAGAACCCAACACAGTGCTATGTACCCAGTAGGTGCTAAATAAATATTTGTTGAATGAATACATCATTTCCTTCAGTCCTCAAAATAGCCTTGTGAGATAGATTGGAAAGATGGTGCTGGCCCCATTTCACCAGTGAGGAAACTAAGTCTCAGAGAGGAGAAGTGATTTTTGCTTTTGCAGCCATGAAATGGGATGCTCTTTGCCCTCCTCCTCAGAATTGAGCTCCAAGGAGTTCTCCAGGCTGGAGCCTCAGATAGAAAGGAGCCGTGCTTGTTAGACCGAGGACTTGGTCCACCTCTTAACTCATTCAAAGACATAACACATTCTTCATTATTTAGTTACTCGTTTTTTTTCCTTTACTTTTCCCATGTAGTCTAACATGGGAAAACATGTTTTTTCTTCTGCTTCTAATAAATAAGAATCCCACCTTTGAAAGTCAGATTGTAAAAACTTTTCTTGCAGACAATTAAGAGCATCAGCTGAACAGTTGGGTATCTCCTGTTCTCACTGCCCAAGATAACTGGGGTAGGCGGAGATAATGACAACTTATCTTGTTCTTGCAGGGTTATCTAGTTGTTGTGGGAAAGAATTAGCTTCCTTTAATTTGGAAGATAAATAATAGATCTCCTGAGCAAAGTGGCCTTCCTGCTGATGCTACTGAATTTATGGAGAAAATGGAAAAGGTCACAGCGTTGTCTTTTACCAGAGCTGGAGCCGTTGTGTTTAGCTAATAGTGTCAGTAATGGAGAACCTGCTGGGATTTGTGAGACTGGCCTCAGAACTGAGAAAGTGCCCATTATTTTCCTGGAGTAATGCCAATAGGAAGACACCCCCCCCCCAATTTGGGCAGGTACTGTCCCACCTAGGTGTGGTTCATCCCCTCTCGCTCCTAGGCTTTGTGCCGTTGTTACTGTCCCCTTAGGGAGGGGCAAAGCTGGAGCAGTAAATGCCTGCCATGAATCTAAATTGGCCACTATGATTTAAATGGAGTGTATCCCACCAGTGTCTTGTAAAGTGCTCTGCATGCTTCTGGTGTATAATAAATGTATGTCAAATTGAACTGGTTCTAGCTAGCCCCCAAAGGAACAGGCCTATACTGCTTCTCTTTTAGCTAGAACATTTCCACTAGAAAACCAGGAGCCTCACTCACCTGAACAACCTACTGAAATGAACATATTTTATAAAAAAACAAAAACAAAACAGAAAGGCTTTCACTAAAACAGGTCAGTCGGTGCCTGTGTCACGAGAGGGGCTTTTAGATAGCCAGAGGATCCTGCAATTTGGTCAGATCAGGAGAGGTAGGCCACCGTGTTGGCATACCAGATCCCTTATCTACCATCCCTGTTGGGGATGGACCGAGTTAGGGTTCTCAGAGGTGGCAGCAGTGGTGCTTAGCAGTGACTTTTGTGGCTGCTGCCACTGCCAACTGACCCCAAAACCCTGGAAAATCCAGTTATGTGGCAGACATAGGACCTTAAGCAGACCCCCCTCCACGAAACAGATGGACAGTTGGGTTTCTGAATTCACCAGGCCAACACAGGGCAGGGAACCAAGTGTACTTCCTTTTTTGTGACCTCACCCCTCCACTTTCCTCCTACCATACCCCTCCTGGAGATGCCTGCATGGGCAGAGAAGGAAGGCAGGTACATTCTTAGCTGCTGGGGTAGCAGGCAGTGTGGGTCTTTTCTCATTTCTTCGCTGGACTGGTTTATTGTTTGAAACCTTCAGAGAAGGGGAAATCGATTTAAGTTCACGTGCCTGTGCACCAGGTGGTCTCTATCTGCAGTTGCCAGGAAAGACTTCCTTTGGGTTTGCTAATATTTTGTTGTTTCTTTGCGAGATCATTCAGCTTGTTTTCCCCCCTCTTTCTTCTGGTTTTTATGATGCATTCTGCTAGAAAGTCTTGCCTGCTTTTAGGAATATTCATTTCAGTGATCACTCTAAGAAAGATCTGGAGATTGCCTTAGCCAGAGCCTAAGAATTATCTTTTCTTTTTTTTTTTTCCTTAGGCAATTGGGGTTAAGTGACTTGCCCAGGGTCACACGGTTAGTAAGTGTCAAGTGTTTGGTCTGAGGCCGGGTTTGAAAGGAATTATCTTTTCTGAAATATGCAAGTAGAATGTACCTGTTCTGGAGGATGGACCTGCCATCTCTCAGTGGCAAGCCCAAAGTTGTTTTTCCCTTAGGATTAAAGCATCTAGCCTGTTGTGCAAGAACGAGGAAGAATGTTTTGTTTTTTCTTGTTGTCTAATTAAGACCCAGTGTTAATTTAACGTGAAGGGGAATAGATTGGATATGGCTTCTTTTCTTTTGAATGTGCATGATTTGGGGTTTTGATTTCTGTGTTATATAGGTATCAAAATCATGACATTGGTTAGCACTGCTGCAAAAGAACAGGGAGCCTCCCACTCATACCTGCCAGATTATTTGACAATATTTCCATAAACATTATAGCTTTAAAGGAGGGTATTTTGGTTTTTCCCCAAAGGATCGCTTTACTCCCAGAAAGAAGGGAAAATAAAAGCACTGATTTGTTTCTGGTTGTAAGACAGGTATCTGTCAGACATGATGCTTGTTCTTGCCTGACCAAGAACAGCTATTGGCCTTCGTGAGAATTGACCAAGGATGGCCGTAACCATGCCAAGCTTTCCTAGCTGTGTATGTATATTGCTTTCAGTGAAAGAAGCCTTATGTGTTTTATTTTTTTCATACATTAAACTAACCAGATAAGGACTTTCCATTTATTTGGCAGCCTTTTAAGTTGATACTTTCTCTGAACAAATACAATAAGTCTTCACCTGATGTGCATTTTATCAGCAAGAGCTGTCTCCCCATAGCCCAAGTAACTTATTGCCCTTTAGTGGGGATTAATTCACTGAGAAAAACCTTTTAGCTTGGTAGCTTGAACTTGTCCAGATAAATGAGATCCTGCAAATTCGTCCGTCTTAAACGATTGCTTCCAATGTTCAGAGTATCTTCTTTTATTTTTAGATGAATCTGCGTTCGGTATTTACTGTAGAGCAACAAAGGATTTTGCAGCGTTATTATGAAAATGGGATGACAAATCAAAGTAAAAATTGCTTTCAGCTCATATTACAGTGTGCGCAAGAAACTAAGCTGGACTTCAGTGTAGTCAGGGTAAGTACAGAGGTCTTCCACCCTTGAATTGACGTCATTTCATAACAAATGATATTTGTTTAACGTGAAAACAACTGCTGGGCATGAAGGCACTAACTTTCTCAACAACTTAGTTTCCCTGGTATAACTTAATGCTAATTTTTGTAGCAAAAGCGCTCCATCTGTAGTCTGTATTGATGTTCCTGTGAATGTCTTGGGAGCATGAGAGCTTTTGTGGGGGGAGGGAGGCCCCTGTCCATCGAAGAAATGAACTTATTGAGGGTTGCTTCTCCTTTTTCGGCTATCATTAAGTCTTTAATGAAATTTGACCTTTTCCTAGAGATTGATTTCAATTATCTAAGGGGCCCCAGATTTGTCTGACACAGTACTACCTGTTCTTTGGATGTAGACTTCCCAAGAAGTCTATACACCTGATGTAATCGAATGACTACCAGGCACTCATGACATGGGCATTTATTGACCTGTTTTAAAGAAAGAGTTTTTTTTTTTTGGTTTTTAGTTTTATAAAAATATATTCATTTCATCAGGTTGGTTGAATGAGTGAGGCATTCCCAGAAAGACATAGCATTCCAATGTGAATGATGCTTTTGTACCCAGGGCAGTTGAGTTATGTAAATCATAGTTGTTAGCCATTTGGGAGAGACCAAAGGAATGCACATGCTAAAAAGCCTCAATCCAATAGTTGAGCTGGGGGAAGATCTCGAATTCATCCATCCTTTAATAGTTGTTGGCACATGCTCACCTTCCTCCAGACACCCAAGTTAGTGGGTCAAAGAGTAGCAGATTTCCCAACTTCGGCATTCTTTTAGAGTAATTTGGGAGAGAATATAAGTCTTATTTTCTAATGTACTTTTCTGTGGAACCTCTTCAAAGAAATGTAAAGATAGAAATCTCTTGTCAAGCAGAATACTTTGGAGAGTACATTTCCTTCAGTCAGAGAACATATTCCTTTCAAATAAGGATTTGTATCACTAATCGTAGGAAAAACAAATTGAAAACATAGCTTTCCTGTTTGCTGAGCTCAACCTTCAACCAAAATAGATTTATGTGAGGACCAGAGATGTATCCCCTGGGTAGCTCAGTGTTGTATTGCAAAAAATACCTTGACTTAACCCCATAGTTGTTCAAAAAAAAAAAAGAAAAGAAATCATTTTGGAAAAAGTGGCTATTCTACAAGCCTCCTCTTGGTTGTGTTTAGGGTATTTAATAAAAAAAGAATGAGTAATAGTAGCTCAGGTTGATGAGATCCCATTTTGTCATAGCAAATTCTCATTTTTGAAGTGTGACTTCCTTTTGTTTTTCCCCCCTTTTATCTTCCTATTACTTTGATGTAAAAAGTGTTCTCAGGCAGTTGTATGGCAGACTCTTAGCTTTCATATTTCCAATTGCTTATTGCAATCTTCCTCTAATAACTTGTTTTTTTGTGCTTGAAAATTGAGAGTGTGTTGAAATACAAAGATGTGGAATTGTGCTGTTGCCGATACCAAAACAGGGAATGGACTTAATGGGAATAAAGAAAATCGATGCCTAGAACATAAGATTACAAATAAGATTTGAAGCAAAGCATTAGAAAATTTGTAAAGTTTACGCGTGCTCACCAATCCAAGCAAGTGTAAAGAATGCAGAAATTCATACTTTCTAATCCACGCTCCGACAGAATTTGGGCAATTTTTCCAGCCCAGGGTGAAGAGAGCTGCATCAAGTCTTCTCCCCAGCCTTTGCTAGTTCTCTGTGCCCCAGTTGAGAGAGAGTTTTGTTTCCTTTCTTTAGGTCGTTATGCATTTGATTCACAGTACCCCTTCTCCAAAGAACTCCAGATTTCTGGTTCAGAGGGCTTGTAAACAACATTTCCTGTAGAAAGAAGACTTCCAAATATTAGGCCAATAAAGTGAGAATAAATCTAGTGTGAGACTGGAAAAGAGAAGGGGAAGAGGGTCGCTGAGAGGAAGTTGCTAAGCATCAAGTTGAGTTTAAGGAGATCTATATGGATATGAAGGGTCAGCCTCAGATAAATCTCGCTTTTGAGTTGTGCATAGTGTTGCTTTGTCAGCTCCTAACTAAGATTCTAATATTATCACTTGACCCATTTGTTCATCTCAGAACAATAGAACATTTGTATAGTAGAACAGTGTACATCAAACATACATGCTTGAGTTGTTGACTTCTTCCCAAGACTCCTAAACTTTTTTTTTTCTACTATAGAAATAACAGTTAGACCTTGGCTTATACAGAACCCTTCAGGAATGAGTCATTCTGGATTGCCGAGGGTTTATTCCTTCACGTATGAATTGTTTGCTTTTTTTTATGTCAACCATTTTGAAAAGAAATCTTCCTTAACTGGATTTCCCACTTCCTTGCATTCTCAAACAGAGGATATTGACCATCATTTAACCTTTCCTTGATGACTCAGAGGCATCACCGTGAACATCAATCACAGTACACTGCTGTGGGACAGTGACGCCCTCAGGGCCAATTAGTGTGGTAGGGTCCTTTGCTTCCACACTCCCTGGCCCCCACGGACTTCAGTCCTTTTTGAATTCTTTTGTCTGCTTCTGATAGTTGGTCGTGTTGTCATCTCCCCGCCCCCCCCCCCATGTCCTCCTTTGTCAGGCTGTCAGATATCACTTCTCACTTCTGTCTATAGTTGCCAGTCTTCCCAGCCTTCTGAAATGTTGCTTCTAATCTGCTGTGGGTTTCTTAAGCCAAGATACCAAGCTTGTTAGAATTGTGTGTAAAGTAGTAGGAAAGAGGCTCTGAGTGAGGACCTGAAAGAATTTCTTGGGAGCCCATGCATGAGTTTCAGCGCATGGGCTTTTGTGATATGTCTTTTGGCTGCTTGGAAATCTTTTTTTTTTTTTTGCCTACTTTCTGATTTATCCTAGATAGGCAAATTTTCTAGCTCTTTGGGGTATTTATATAATTTAGCTTTTGTCATGTGCCTCATTCAAATCTCCAATGTAACATAATATAAAATAATCCATAAGTTTACAGTATATTCAGGTTATTCTGCATGTCTCCAATTCAAATTTGCAATCCAAGCGAAAACATGGTAGTTCAGGTGTGGAGGGGTAGGGAATGGGGGAGAGCATATTTGTTCCAAAACTTCTCTCCAAGAGGCTAGAGCTAAGCATTTCAGAATTTCTTAGAGAATTATATAGCTTTCATTCTTCTAATAAACATTCAGTGCCTGCTTTGTATAAGGCAGTATGGTAGGATTTGAAGATACAGAGAGGAAAAAAAAATCATGCAATCTCTGCCCCTAAGGAACTTAGTGGGGGACTGGAAAGGGGGGTGTGAGGGGGTTGGGAATGCAACAGGAACCCTAGATAAGGATTATACAAGATAGGGTGTGATAGGGGAAAGAAGAGAGCTGACAAAATGCTCCAGGACTATTTGAAGAGGAAGAAGGCACTTTAAGCTGGGGAGGATCAGGGAATGCTTCAGGGAAGAGACTTCCCTATTAGAATGTTTCAATTTTTCCTCCTCTATTAAAATCTTAAGATTTGTAGCTAGAAGGGACCAAGCCAGATAATCTAGTTCAACCTCTTCATTTTACAGATATGGACACTGAGAATTACTTATCATTTGTTTGTCAAGTGAATGTAAATATGCAACATGGTGTCCATGCTTGATTTTCTAAATTTGAGAAATCACCAAGTGGTTGCTAAATACCAATACAATTTAATGCATTTCTATTTGGGGTCAGGATTAAAATGGAAGTTGTGTTTGCTTAATTATTATTAAGCCAAAGACATGGACTGTAGACATTTTTTTTCCTTTGGACTAGGCTTTAAAATATATCTTTCTTATAATGGTTTCGCTAGACAGTTCTATCTCGGCCCTTGCAAGACTTATAGGATCTCAGAATTTTCAAGATTTTTGAGCTGATCTCATCCCCTCATCCCCAATTCCTCAGCTTTTAGATGAGGGCTTTTCATAGCTGTTAGTATTCAGCTATGTTATGCCAGCGGCTTTTCTCCTGCTCTTTGCTTCAGCTCAATCAGAACGAGTTTGAACCCGGCATAGCTACCTTGGCATTGTCCTCATTTGGACATAAGCTAGTCATCAAAGCACAGGTGCCTCTTTCTAGAATTTCTCGACAGTCATAATAATAACAATGATGCTTCAGGTGGTACTAATACTAAATCACAGTTTTCTAACACTCTACGTTTTATGCTACACCCATGGGAGGCAGGGAATTGGGGCCTGAATCTTTTAATTTCTTTGCTATGAGGAGTTCTAGGTATGGTAACTCCCTCTACCTGATAACCCACCCACAAATTCTCTGTAACTTAGTCTTAGAGAGTTTGGGGTGGGGTGGGGGGAACCTGAGAGGTTAAGTGATTTGCCCAACATCACACTGTTAGTAGGTGTCAAAGGCAGGATTTGAAACCAGGTCTTCCTGATAGCAAAGCAGGTCCGCTATATCATATTAACGTTATTGTGTAGTATTATCTTCATTATACAGATGAGGAAATTGGAGCTAGGAAAAGCTAAAAAAAAATTTAGTGTTACTTGTCCAGTAAGTAGGCCTGCTAGAAATCAAACCTAGGTCTCTCCAGACTCCAGGTCCAGTGGTCTTTCTACTCCCTCACCCTCCTTTTGAAAGTAGCATTGGTTTTCTATCTAGTATAACTAACATTACCAAAATCGAGTAAATCTTACCAAGAATCAAAGCACATTGTAGTTGAGGGTTGGCCGTTATAAAACATCTTCACTATCCTTGTGTAAAGGTTAGCTGCCGTGTAATGGGGAAGGGTGTGGTACAGTACGTTTGAGAGAAAGGTTTGAAGTATCTACCAAGTGTCTGTCTATACTTTGATCATAATTAATTTTTGGAGAGGTCTTTTATTTGGCTCCTCTTATCTTTTAGCTAAAAGTGGTCTGATGGGAAATGTGAACACGATTTATTATTTAAAATATGAGGCTTGCTGGTGAGCTGTTAGGGTTTTTGGTTTTTCATATGAACTTTTTTGTCTTTCCAGACTTGGGTTGGCAACAAGAGAAGAAAAATGAGCAGCAAGAATGCAGAGTCTGGATCCTCAACCCCAGGGACTATACCTGGTACCCCTCAAGCATCTCCAGACATGGCTGTCAGAAACCTTGTCAATGTTAATGTTGCTCGACCCCCAAGCCAGCAATCTTCTTGGGCCTCTAACAACGATGTCATAGTGACTGGTATCTATAGCCCAGCTAGTTCTTCCAGTAGGCAAGGATCCACCAAACAGACAAATGTTCAAATGGCAGAAACTCATAAAATCCCCATTCAGAGATCCTTGGGAAAAAATGAGCCTGAATTTCAGCTGCATGTTCCTGTGCAGAGGCAAATGGCACACTGTAAAAATGCCTCACTGCTCCTGGGTGAAAAAACGATTATTTTGTCAAGACAGACCAGCGTACTAAATGCTGGAAACCCTGTATATAACCAGGCCAAGAAAAACTATGGCGGTGCCTCAGTCCAAGCTGCTGAAATGCCATTACCTCAAAAGTCAACGGCGTGCCATCGACCTTGCAAAACAGAACCCGTAGGGGGTCAAAGGTCATATAAGCCCGAGCATTCAAGTCTCATACCACACAGCTCATCCGGACAAAGGGCAGGTGTCAGAGACCCTTACTGTAGTGCCCAAAACCTGGAAATCCGGGAAGTGTTTTCGTTGGCTGTTAGTGACTATCCACAAAAAATGCTTGGAGGGCACACCACACACAAGCCTAGCTCAGCAGAAGGGAATTACCTGTCCATTGCAATGGAGACAGGTGATGTTGATGATGAATATGCCAGAGAAGAAGAGTTGGCCTTGATGGGAGCCCAGATCCCAAACTACTCAAGGTTTTATGAAGGCAGTTCCCTTCGAGCTGAGAACCAAAGTGCAACTTTGCCTGGACCAGGGAGAAATATGGCAAATTCACAATTGGTGAATGCCAGAGACTTGCCTGACAATGTACTCTATCATAGAGACTACCACTTGGCGCCACGGACCTCATTGCATACACCATCTAGTACACTGTACAACAGTGCTAATCCATCACGAAGTCATTTTTCTCCACATTTTGTATCATCAAACCAATTGAGGCTATCACAAAACCAAAATAATTACCAGGTAATTTGCAAGTTTTGTTTGGGTTTTCTTTGTTTGTTTGGGTTTTCTGGTCAAAGTCTACATTTAAGTATCAAAGTCTCTTTACGTTTGATCGTTCCTCAGATTGAGACTTGGGTCAAGTATCTCATAGTTTGGAGAAATATTGAGAATCTTTTTTTTTTTCCTTTAAGGCTTGGTGTTTTGGTGTCATATCCTGGAGAATCTTGTATTTCCTTTGCCCTTTTTAGAAATGCTGACTTTTTTCCATTGAAGATAGTAATTTTAACACTTTGGCAGGTTTCCCATAAGGTTTGAAATGAGGTTGATTTGTCAGGAAATGGTGGCAGCCTTATGGGAAGTACAATGCTTTCTGCCACTAAAATTGGATTGAATTAGCTAGCTACATCCTCTTTAACCTGAATTGTTCTTTTAAGGCAAGAGTTCTTAGCCTGAGGGCCGTGAACTTTTGAGGAAAAAAAGTTTTTTGATAACCGTATTTCAATAGAACTGGTTTCTTTTGTAATGCTATGTATTTTTATTCATTTAAAATTTTTAAAATTCTGAAACAGGATCCATAGACTCAACAAACTGCCAGAGATGTCCAGAACACAAAAAAGATTAAGAACCTTGCTCTAATAATAAGGCCTATGCCTGCAATTTAGCTGGTTACCACCAGATGGATGGGTGCTTTGTTCAAATACAATACAAAGGTGATTTCAATCTTCCCTCTTGTCCTGAGGACTGATGGTTAAGAAGGTAGTGATATCCACTCCAGAAAGCCATCAAGATAACTATTAATCAGACTATTTTATGTAAGAACATAAATCTATAGGAAATTATAGAAATTAAAGAAACACCTAGGCCCAAAATTGTTCTTTTTTTTTCCCTTGTACTTCATTAGTTCATTTACTAATTAGCTACATCTCTGGTGTTCCCTGAGAGACTACGTCATGGACTTCCTTGTTCTATGGGTCTGAAGTCTTCCAGCTGTAGCTGCCCTGAAGCTGCTTTGGAATTGTTTCTTCCTGCTGTAGGCATGATGCCTCTCTGTACCCAAGATGATGCCAGACCATTCACACCTATGTTATGAAGTCAGTTTGTCTTCCTAGTCCTAGTGAGGAAAAACTGCTCCATCCCTCTTCTTCTTCAGCATTTATATACAAAAAACTAAAACTCATAGCCCACTCTATCACCAGGTATCCTGCCCTGACTTCCAGGAGACCTTAGCTTTATTGGGAATGAGATGGTTGGGCTGAACGATCTCTAAATACCCTTCTAGTTCTAAGTTCTATGAAATCTCATGAGGAAGGTGTCAAGCACCTTTCTGTTGCGTGATAGCTAATATAATTGTGAATAGATAATGAGTACTTTCTGTATGTGGGACAGTGCCAGGAGGGAGGCCCCTTAAAGGCAAACCAACAAAGCTCTAGCTCACGGGCGGGGGGGGGGGCGGGGTAGGGTAGGGGGGTGTCCCGTTTCCTTAGGGAAAGATGCCAGGCTTTAGAGCCTCCAGGGTCAAACCTGGCTGGGAGGGGAGCGCTGAGGTCCATGAGCTGAGACTATGGTCCGGACTGGTCCCCACCCTTCTCAGGGAGCCCTGACTGAACGCAATGCTTTGCACACAGACAGAACTTATAAATGTTTGTGGAATTGGTGGATGGGTAGATGGCTGCATGTCAATTCCATGTTGATTCCATCATCTGTGTAGTTAGAACCACCCTAACCACACTTTTCTGTCCTCTCCCCCCTTAAAAATATTTAATCATAATTGAGCATAACATTCAACCCTTCTTGGGAAACATCCATTATCTCAGCAACCCTCAGTTAGGGACTCCTCCAGTCATTATTCCCTCCACTTTACAAATGAAGAAACTGAGAGGCTCAAAGAGGTCAAATAACTCTCCCAGTGTCCCAGAGATAGTCCCTGTTCATGATGAGATTCAATCCCAAATCTCTCCTGCTTCCAGGTCTAGCATTCTTTCTAGTGTTCCATGATGGGTGCAGATTGTAAGACATCCAAAGTGACCAGAGAGGTTGGTATCAGATCTGCCTTGATCCCACTCTTGAAGACTGGAGTTCAGCTCTATCAGCTTCAGAAACAATAGTTCCCAGCAGGCCTCAGAACCAGCTGTTGTGACAGGGTGCCTTGGCTTAGGGGTGTTCCATATTGGAGCCACCTTAGGCTTTCCCTAGACTCAGTTCACTCCTTTGGAGGAGACCAGCAATCGTATTGGTCCCTGGAGTTTCGCTCACTGTGCAATTCTCCTCAATGTCAAACCATCTGTATATCATAGATAGGCTTACTGTGCTGATTAAAGATGAATAATTAATGACCATCTATGTGAAGAGCTTCGAGCTTTTGGAGGCAAGGTGCTATATAAATTCAAGATTTATTATTGCTATTCTTATTTTGGCTTTGTACTTACTGCATTCCCATCTCAGGGATTTCATTAGATCTTATGAGCTAATGGAAGGAGAGCACTTTGAGTCCCTCTAAAATGCACTTTATAAACACAAAGCATCCTCATTAGTGACAGTATCTTGGTAGCCTCTTCTTCCTCTCTCCAGTATTTGTGGACTTAAGTACATCTTGTTATTCCATCTTTATTTCATGTGGTCAAAGACACACACAGAAAAGTTGCTTCTTGCTGTGTGTACTTTGGTCTTTTGAAAGGTCTTCTGTCTCATCAATGGGTGTGTTCCCTCTGCTGGCCCAGATCACAGCCCCCACCCTCCCTCCTCTATACCTTTTTGTCCAGTCTGATTCTCATGCAGGTTTTCCCCTAAATCCCCCAACATTCTGGAGAAGTGATGTCAAAACTCAAATAGAAACAGATCCCTGCAGGGTGCATATTGACTTAGAAAACCACATACTAACATTATCTATATTCTATTCTATTTTTATATATTTTGTTTTGGGACAGCTAAGTGGCACAGTGTCTAGAGAGCTTGCTAGGCCTGGAGTCAGGAAGACTCATCTTTGTGAGTTCAAATACAGCTTCAGACACTTACTAGCTGTATGACCCTGGGCAAGTCACCTAACCTCCATTTGCCTCAGTTTCCTGATCTGTAAAATAGGGATAATAATAGCCCCCTACCTCCCCAAGTTGTCGTGAGGATCAAATGAGATAATATTTGCAAATGCCTAGCACAGTGAGTGCCTGGCATATAGTAGATGCTATAGAAATGTTAGCTATCATTACTGTTAAATATTCCCCAATTACGTTTTATAACCTGGGGCCAACACCTCTACTCTAGAGGACTACGGTCTTGTTCTTCCAGTGTTGCCTGAGCAACAGTACACCAATCTAGCTGCCCCTCTGTTTCCTGTTCCAAGTCCAAGCCCACCTCTGTTTCTGATCGAGTTTACCTAGATTTGCACCTAGATCACACATCTGGCCGAGCATATCACCAATGCAGAAGCTGTCACTGAGAACTTACCACAACTTGCTTGCACTTGCCAGCTTTTTTTCCATAACCTTTGTGCAAATATGCTGGCCATACCGGGTGCCCCCAAAGTCAGTGCAATTTTAAGCTTTAATAGTTTTGAGCTTAAAACTGTGTTGACTTTGGGGACACTCTGTGTATCATATTTATTGAAATATATTTCCCTGTCCCCATTTGAAAGAGGAGATATGTGTCTTTTTTCTCCTCCCCATCATTGTTTCAGCTTTGCCCCTGGCTGCTTAGATTAGCCAGCAGTCCAGTTCTGAAGGCTTGATCAGAACCCACTTGAACAAGAGGTAATTTGATGAAAATTAAAAAAGAGGCCTCAAAGAGGTCCAGAGGGAGGGTCAGTGTGGGCCAGCCTTCAGAATCTTGGGGAAGGGGAGGGAGAAAGGAGTGGTAGGTTATACCTACAGTATCCAGCATAACCTTTCCTCTTCTCCCCCTTTTAGTGGGAAAATACCTGCTAAAACAGCCTTGTTTCCGGATTTGCCAAAATATCTCAATCTTAAAACAAACCTGTTTTCGATCCTTATTTGTTTTTATTCCTCTAAAGAGGAAGTCACAGTGTGAATTTGCCGGGCCGTTTAGGTTTAGGACAGCAGCCAGGCATGTTTTGTTTTGTTGTTGTTGGGTCTTCTTTTTTTTTTTTTTTAAATCTGTTTAAATTCCAGCTTTGAGTACAAAAGAGAAGGCTAGGTAAAACAAATGAGGATGTGCTTCTTTTGGGGAACAGCAACCACGATAAGATGCTAGATGGGTACAAGTTAGAACTTCTTATTCAGGGTTCTCTATAGCTCTGTTTAATAAAGAAAAGGCTTGTAATTCAGCAGTTAATGATGTGATCAGTACATTTTTAAAAATGAAAACTGAATATAGCCATATTTGATCCTACAAGAGTATTTGATAAAGAAGGAAGGGCTGTTATTCCGAGATCTTATATCCCTTTTTTTTCACCCCTCAAACCAATGCATAGGGAGATCAAGTCACTCTGAATGGGGCCTTGTTGAGTTCCCCTTTAATTTTGCCATGATTTTTAGCAGCTGCTGCTAAAATGAGGTTTGTATATTGTGTATCATTCTTTTAGAATCCCATTGGAAACAGCATGGAATTCCAATTTACCTGATCTTTATCTCTTGTGGTTTGTAAAAGGTCAGCTGCTAAAATCACGTGGAAAAAAACTGCAAAGCAGCTTAGTTGTTAGTTGCCAGAGCTTTCAGGGATGCTAAACTTTCTCAGGCACTAGTTTCGGATCACTGAACAGAAGAAAAATTAATGTGCTTTAAAACTGTGTGAGTTGTTTAGCCAGAGGCTGTGGTGTTGAAAGTATTATTTCTTGTGGGTTTTTTTTTTTAAGTCTCATTTCCAAAAGACTGAATGGAGGGGAAAGGGACGACTACAGTTTTTAAATGTCCCAAGGGAACTTTCTCTTCTGTCCACTAGTACTCATGGTTCCCAGCCAGGAGCAGGTCCTTTTCCCTGAGATCCTCATCTCTTGCATGATGTCCTCTCTTGGGCCCTCAACAGGCGATGGTTAGTGAATACTACAAGGCCTTCACGTGAATTCAGTCAATCAGTCCCCCGTTTATTGAGTGCCTACTGCATGCTCAGCAGCAGGCTCTGTGCCATACAAGATATTAACATTTTCTTTCATTAACGTAAGGACTGAAAAACACCACTTCTGAAAAACTTAGGAAACCCTGCAGATTAAACCTGAGTGATTGATACGTTTTAATACCCAGCTAATGCCAAAGCTGTGGCTGACAGAGAGGTAAAGCTTTGATTTATGAATCTCTTATTGCCAAAAGTCAGTGAGCAGCTACCTGGTTGGATGTTAGTTGAATCTTGTTGATTGGTTTAGTTAATCAAATTCATTTTAATGAAATGGAACTTAATAAAATATCCACTTTTATACCTCACATAATGCAAAGGATATTTCAGGAAGCATCTTTTTTCCCCACTCCATAAATGGACCTGAAATATTAAAAATGGGGTAATCAACCCAGATGACGAATTATCTTTCCAACTAGGTAATTTCCAAGATCAAAAGAGTGCTCTCTGAAGTGTGCCTATCAAAGTATTGTGACCAAACTGTAGATATCCAAATTAGGGGAGGTGATACACATGCTTATATAGCCATTCATTCAACAAACATTTATCACACACCTACACCATACTAGAAACTCTGCTAAGAAGATGTGTAGACAGAGATTTTTTTTTAAATGACATGATCCCTGCCTTCAGGGAGCTTATATTCCACTAGAATGGCAAATGATTAGAGTTCCTCATTGAAACTAGCATGAATTGATGACCTGTTCTTTTGAATACTCTGAGTCCTTTGATACTTTCTTGTGCTTTGAGGGTCAATTTGGTTTTTGAAAATGACCAAAAAACCATCTGTAACCAAGTTGGGTGAATAATGTGACCAAGCAAAGTAACACAGTTTAACACCAAGATGCTATGTGACTATAAAATAATTACACTGATTTCTGTGTATGATGTGGTTCTGAATACCATTTCAGAAGGGGATGGCCCAAAAGATTTGGACTGATGGTGCCCTTGCTGGAATAAGTGTGTAGTAACCTCCCAAGATGACTGACTGTGGAGAAGGGGAAAATATAACTTTCAGAGTTTGAGGGGCAGGGCGTATGCAATTGAATGGTAATTTGTTTCAGAGCACTTTGAAAATTAACTCCTCTGCTTGACCTTATTTGTACCACAAATTTATGGAAATACAGACATGACTTGGGTGTCCCCTAAGGCTTTATCCAGGTCCTCTTTTCTTCTCCCTTTATACTATCTTACTTGATGATCTCATTAGGTCTCATAGGTTCCAAAATCAACTCTTCGTAGATGATTTTCACATCTATTTATCCAGCCCTAACCTCTCTTCACATCATCATCTCACCAACCAGACTTACATCACCAACTACTTGTTGGATATGGTGAACTTGATTTTCTGTAGACATCTCACATACAACATGTCTAAAATAGAACCCATTGTCTTTTTCCCCAAACCCACCATCTTCCAAACTTTGCTGTAACCATTGAAGGCTCCACCATCCTCAAGTCATCCAAGCTTACAACCTCTGTGTCAATCCTTGACTTCTTATTCTCACCCCACATATTCAATCTATTGACAAGTCCTGTCATTTCTTTCTTTTTTTTTTTTTTGGCTAGGCACTGGGGTTAAGTGACTTGCCCAGGGTCACACAGCTAGTAAGTGTTATGTGTCTGAGGCCATATTTGAACTCAGGTCCTCCTGAATCCAGGGCAGGTGCTCTATCCACTGCACCATCTAGCCGCCCCAGGTTCTGTCATTTCTACCTTTACAATATCTCTTGTATACTTCCCCCTTTTTCCATTCAGATAGCCAACAATCTGTCATGGGCCCTATGTCACCTCATGCCCAGACTATCACAGTAGCCTTCTGGTTGGTCTTCCTTCCTCAAGTCTCTCCCCACTCCAGTTCATCCTCCATTCAACTGCCAAAGTGATCTCCCTAAATTTCAGGTCTGACCCAATCATCATCCTACTCCATGAACTCCATTGGCTTCATGTTACCTCTAGGATCTCTTTGGTTTTTTAACCAAACCTGGTTCTTTCTTATCTTCCTAGTCTTCTTACACTTTGCTTCCTTCCACTATAATAACGATGATGATAGCTAACATTTATATAGCACTTGCTGTATGCCAGGCATCAAACAATACTGGCCTTCTTGCTCTTCCTTTCATATGACTCCATGCCTTTTCACTGGTTGTCCCCCGTGCTTGGAATGTTCTCCCTCCTCACCCCTGCCTCCTGGCTTTCTTGGCCTCCTTTAAGATTCAGCTCATATTCTACCTTCTTTAAGAGTCCTTTTTCATACATACTCCATGCTTCTCACCCCCCCCACATTGCCACCACCATGATGTGCCTTACCCTCTGAGACTACCTTCCATTTTCCCTATATATATCTTGTATATACATAGTTGTTTGCATATTCTTCCCCCCATTAGATCATGAGCTCCTTGAGGGCAAGGGATTTTTGCCTTTTTTTGTATCCTCAGCACTTAGCACAATGCCTGGCACATAGTAAGTACATAATAAATACTTGTTGGCTAGCTGAAGTCAAGGTTAATTGAATTTGACAGTTGGTTATGTGGTAACTGTTGGTGACTGCTTTATAAAAAGGAGAACTTAATTCTGGCCAAACTTCATTACATGGACTTCCTATTTGTATTTTTTTTTTAATTGTAGGACATTGGAAGTGACCAGTGCTTATGGGAGTAGCCCATTTTCTTGGCTACACATAATTGATTTTAACACTGAAACACATTTTACAGCCACAGATGGGCCTTGTCACTGTTTATATAAATTCAATTACCAAGTTTATTGTATACGTGCCTTTGATTATTTCAAGTATAATCTTGCAGTAGTTATTGCTTTTTGCAGTTCATTTAGTTTTACATATTTTAAGTAGCAATTATGTATAGCAAATTCTCAATTAGCCTCACCAAGAGAAGGGAGCAATTGTACAGATAATCCAAAATTGTTGAAAACCCAAATCATTTTTATTTAGCTCAAGAATGCTACATATGAATTTCTTTCCTTTCAGCAAACTTCCTTTCTGCTTTCTACTTTCCATTGCTTAGTACAGTGCCTGGCACATGGCAGACACTTAATAAATGTTTATTGATTGATTTATTGATTACTTTTACCTTCTGTTTTAGTTAGCTTGCTTTATTGAGGACACATGCAGACTAAGAATTGAGGACATCATGTGGCAGGGTAGAATAGGGTACTTGTAGGAAGGTTTTCACTCTCACTTCTTCTGTTAAGTGATTTATCGAGTTTAGTTGATTGTACACTTGCAGCGTTTCTCCTATTTGTCTCCTCCCCCATTCTCACTGGCTTGAACTATTGGGATAGCCTCTTTGTTGTTCTCTTGTTTCAGTTTTGTCCAACTCTTTGTGACCCCATTTGGCAAAGATATTGGAGTAGTTTGCCATTTCCTTCTCCAGATCATTTTACAGATGAGGAAACTGAGGCAAACAGGGTAAAGTGACTTGCCCAGGGTCGCACAGCTAGGAAGTGTCTGAGGCCTGATTTGAACTCAGGAAGATGAGTCTTCCTGACATCAGGACTGACTACAGCACCTGCTAGCTTCCCATAGCCTCTTTACATGGACTACTTTTTTCTCCCTTTCAACCCATCCTTCGTACGCCAGCCAAATAAACTTTTTTATATGTAGATCTGCTCATATGGCTCTTCCCCCCAAATATTCATTGACTCCCTATCACTTGCCAAATCAAGTTTGAATTTATTAGCCTGACATTCAAGACATACGATAGGTTTCCAGCCTTATCTCAGATCACTCCCCTACATGTACTCTATATTCCAACTGAACTGACTGGCCAACTCTTCCCCACCTCCATTGCACCGTCCTCCCCACCTCACAGTGCCCTAAGCTCTCCTATGTGTCTCACTTTGCTCGTAGTCTTCTGTATGGCTGGAACATGCCCTTTTCCTCCCCTCTTCTTCTTTTGAGCCCCTAGCCATGCTTTAAAATACAACTCAGGTCACCTCTTCAATGAAGCTTTTCTTGATGCTCCCAGTTGGTAATGACCTTGTACCTTACACATAATGTGATAGCTTCTCTGATCTGCAATTCTCTAGTGTACTAAGCATGTAACATTTTGTATTAGAATTATGTTTTGGTCTCATGTTGGCCTGCTGTATTGTAAACTCCATGAAAGTGAGCATGTCTTAACTAAACTGAGTGTCTCCCTTAGTGTCAGCCCAGTATTTTGCCATGGCAAGCACTTCAAAATTTGTAGAATGAATGGCTGCTGAGTAGCCTAATGCGATTTGCCTGTTATTATCTTAAAGACAGATCACAGTCCTAGTAGCACAGGCACAGTAATGGTTTTTTTCCCAATGTTTGAATTATTGTACACAGGCACTCTCTCACATCTCCGAGATGCAGTTTTCTTGTCGGTAGATATAACGGACCAGCCCTGAGTATAATTTATCAGAAAGAATGGCTTTTCCTGGTAGACGGCTCTTTTACCTGCAGAGAAAAGTTTGGTTCTGGCTCTGCCTGGCTAAGAAAAATCCAGACCAGTTTTGATTCAGCCTTTGATGGTGTACCCTAGAGCCCCCTAAGGTGGTTGGAGTGGTAGGTTGTCCTAGGGTTGAGTTATATGCTTGGGGCGGTTCCATAGTGGAACATTTTTATCCTTACCTTTTCTTGATTGTTTCTTTGTTTTGCCTTTCTTAGTATCCCCAGTGCTTAGCCCCGCAACTGCCTAGCACATGGTAGGTACTCTATAAATTTTAGTTTACTCACTTGCCCACACTCCCTGGGGACAGCTTTTGAGTGCTATTCTCCCCTTCCCCCACTTCCCAAGTGACAATGGTGTGATGCATTGGTAAATTCTATTCAGAGTTGGACTATTACCCTATCTAATGGGATTCTGCAGCTTGCATTCAGTATCTTTTCTGTAGGTCAGTGGGGACAGTTGAGAGTGGGCTGAGAAATTTGTCCTCAGCAGCCATAATGGGTCAAATGGATCCTCTTCACCCACCCCCCCAATTGTAATTAAAGCTCAGAGTCTCTTTACATTCATGGGAAATGACTGCAGTTCATTTGCAGAAATTTGAAGTGGTCTGAGTTCTCTGAAAGCGCTATGTAAGAGTAAGGTGATGGCATTATCTAAAACCTCTTTATCAGCATTGAGCACCAGAATGTGACAGGTCTTTTTAGAGAAATGTTCCTCTCTGCAGAAATTTGACACCATAGAGTTATGCCTCAGACTCATATTTCCCTTCCCCCTTCTCTGTATTCATAGGTCTTTTCTATACTTGAAACTTTCTTGAAGTTAATGAAACTCTGAAAATAGGGATTGTATCATTCCCTAAAAGAGGAGTAAACTTACTTCTACCAATTATAACCATTTGAATAATAATCTTTTTCTGCTTTTTTTTTGGTAGAAGGGTGGGAGTGGGGATTTTCAGATATTTTTACCATTTGAGCAAAATTTCATTCCAAGAATACTTGGAAAAAAATACTTGTGTAGGGTTAGTCCAGTGATGATTCCAAAAGGTAAACTGAGGTCATCTCTCACATGTCTATGATTTATGCCATATTTTTGCTTTTGTTTTTAATAACTTTATTGTGTACAGACTTAAAACAAAACCAGACTGTTTCCTCGGTTGCCCAAATAATTCCACAATGCAATGTTCTGAAAACATTTCTAAGTTTCTAGGGGGGCCTTGTTACCCCTTCTAAAATGAAGAAGGCCCTTTAGCTCTGTTGGGGTAAACTAAAGAATCACTTTGGTTGGCATAGGGGATGTGCTCTGGAAATAGACCCATCTCTTTCATGTTGATCTACCTCCCACCCATGTCAATGTCTACCTGACCGAGACTCCATTTGTTGTTTCCACAGATTTCAGGAAACCTTACTGTGCCTTGGATTACAGGGTGTTCTAGAAAAAGAGCAGTAAGTAAATTTTTATATAAAGCAGCAAGTGGGTCATACCTTCCTTATTGTTGTTAGGAATGCCGTGCAGAACACTGTCCTGGTTTTGTAATGCTGGGAATATAGAACCTCATTAAGACTGTTTTATCTCAGAGGCTATATTTTGAAGTAATATTTACACAATGTTTACAAATACCACTAAGTAAAGGTAACCTTTAAAAAAATACTGCAATCAGCATACCTAAGAAAGTCTTGCAACAGGTTGTTACAGCTGGAAAATCGTGCTCATAAACTGTAATTGGTAAGTTTTCCTGGGTCTGATTGGTGCTAGCTAATTTGGCTTAACGATTGAATCTTTATTGGGACCAAAATTAGAAGGAATTTTTAATCTTTGTTGAATAGTTTCTCTTATCACTTTGTGTTTGAATGTTCAGAGGGGCCTAATAAACCCTCATGTTGTGCCCATCTTTTTTTTTTTCCTACACTGGTTTTCAGCAATCAGGTTCTAGAAACATTTGCAATCAATATTGCAGAGATTTGGAATGGGTGATAGGGTGCCTGGCCTTTCTCCCCATCAGTTCTGTGTAAACCTTGATGCTCTGTTCTCTCCAGCCCTTACTCGGCTCAAATTCCTCCACGTCTGATTACCCTCAGCCTCTTCTTCTCCCAACAATCCCTGTTCCCTGAATGATCTGACTTAACTAACATCCCTGTCTCTGCCTCTCTTTATTCTGACCCTGTCTGCTAACCACTTCATTCCCTCTCTATGCTTCTGGCTGGCATCTTTCTAAGACCTGGATACTCAGTTCCAATTTGCACTGAGGATTGAGTCTTGAAGATGAGAGCTCCAAAGAAACTGCTAACTTGCATGCCCACAACTCTCCAGTTTTTCATGAAAGCACTGTAAAGCCATTGCCCCCTCCCACCCAACCCCCTCACACATACCCCAACGCATCTTGAAGAAAATGTCAAGCTTTATTAAGAATGTAGTATTATGTGTTGTATTTGCAGATAATTTCTGTACATAAGCACCATCCCAAAAGGAAGTCTTTGTTAAATAGATGGTCTGCTAAATGGACAGTGACTTGTGAGCACATCTGGCAATGAAGATTTCTTATTTAATCAAATTTGTTCCACCCATATCATCAAAGCAGCTTGAGAATGTTGGCTGGGGCATGGAAACAGGCTCATTATAGCAGATTGAGCTTTGGCGGGCCAGCCATTCAAACTGGCTCCTACCTGGCTGGTTTGGGCAAAAAGATGGCAGGGGCTTTGGGTGTCCTTGGTATGTTTACCTGGACTGTTTCTCATCAAGCTGTAGCCTTTCAGTACTAGCAGAGGAAGAGAACTGGGTTTCCTGTTTCCTCAGGCTGGTTGTCTTTTGTGTTTGTATCCCTAAACTTTTTTTTGTGAGTGTTCAATTATTGTTTATCTAATTCAGTTGATGGAACAGCATTCAAATGAGTTGAATAGGGGGGAGGAGAGCTGGAAAATGCAGGAAGTTCTGAGAGCAAGGTCCATGTACGTGGCAGTGGCTTCTGGCTTCGAGATTTATTGGCTTGGGAAGGCCCACAGGCTCCACCAAGAGAGCTCAAACTACTCAGTGGGAACCCTACTTTGGAAAGTCAGCAGTTGGCTTTGTACCACGAAGACTCATCTTGGAGGATCAGCTCCTTCTCCCTTTTTGTTAAGACACCGATTTTGAAAGCCAACCAAATTTATTTCTCCTTTGGTTTGAATCCTCCTTAATTTCCTCTTGCTCTCCTCTGCATATACCAACTTCTTAGAGCCCTTAAGATGATATTTTGTATTATTTTAGTCTTGAGAGAACTTTTCTGTTGAAAGTAAAGCTTTCCTGATTTAAAGGAGCATGTGACAAACTACTGTCTGAGTTCCATCACAACATATCTCCAATTCTGCTAATAAGAGGCTTAAGTCATCTTAGGGTGTGTAAGAAACCCAGTGAAGAGGTACTCACCACTGTTGGGAATGTTAAACGGTTTTCAAATAAAGAAAATATAAGGAGTTATGTTCAAGGAAAGAGTGGGGGGGGTATGTTAGTAGATAATTAAGCTAACCCTTTGAACCTCTAGTTTACTTTCTTTTTAAAAATAATTATAAAAATACTTTTGGGAAATAAGCTGTTAAATGCCTTTAAAATTCTGTTGGAGTGTTTATTCTTTCTTAGTTTCATGTTATTTAATGTTATGGGCTCATTGTTATGGGCATTAGTACAATTTGGCAAATACAGGAAGGAAGCCATGCTGAGTTGGGACTATAAATCTCCAGGCTGCAATGATACTGTAAATCTCCTATGAAAATATGAGGATGTAAGAAAGGATTATTTAGGAGCCCGTTGTTCACTCTACTTGATATTAATTTGGGGGTAATTATTAAATTACACGTAAAATTGAAATGTATTAGTTTGAAAAGCAAAGCCAAAACTAGAGGCAGTTTGCTGGGGTGGGTAAGGTGTTGGACTTGGAATCAGGAATACGAGGGTTTGCATCTCCTCTCTACCACCCAGCAACACATTTCCCCCTTCTGAGCCTCAGTTTCCTCATTTGTCACATGGTGGTATTAACTGTAGTGTCCAACTCACAGGGGATTTGTGAGGTTCAAATGAGATTACAAATTTAAAATGCTATGCAAACTAAAAAAAAATACTAGAGAAATGTCCATCTCTGTGGTTGTTACCTTGAAATGAACCTACTTCTTGCTTGACCAGACAAGGATAAACCAATGACCAGGGCCATTTTGGTGGGTATAAGGAGAACAACATTTACCACCACCAAGTTTGATATTTGTTACTCTTAGAATCACCCTCTATAGCAGGTTGGCACTGTCTTGATAGTGCATACTTATGTACTGTACTTATATACCGTATGAATACTCTGAAAATGGTTTCAAAGTGAATTGCATGGGCAAAGAAAACAGAAGCCTGTATTTCTAGGTACAGCTTGGACACGGGACTTGGCTGCATGTCCATGTTTTGTTTTGTTTTTCTCTACTTGAGGTAAGAAATTTATTAGGTATTGCAGTTTGGTGATTGTTTTTCAAAGCTCATCTTTTTCAATAATATCTCAACAGACTGCCTTGGAAACAGAAGAAAATGGACATTTGAGATATTTGACTTGTAAAATCAATTAATCTTCTTTTGATTCATTTTTTTAATATACATGGTTCTCCATCTACAATTGCAAATAAAAGATCTGCCGAACGTCAAAGTACATTTAGTTCTAGCCAATGAGGTCATGAGATTGAGCAGCACAGATAGGGAAGAGCTGCCCATGAGATGATGTTTTTCCTTTACAAAAAGAAATGTACTGTAGGTATACTTGAACTTTGCTTCAAGACTATTACTTTTAGTAAAGTACTTTCTTCCTGCTCACATTAGTTTTTGTGGGTAAGAAAAAAAGGCACAATCCATTTTAAGATGTGCTTTTAAAAAAAAAATTGGGAAAATAATTATTCAAAAAAGGGAGCTGATCCAGTTTACAAGAATTTTGCTTATTTGCCCTGGATAAATTTTTTACTTATCTCTGATGGAACCTTTGGGATTAGGGGGAAGGAACAGGGAGAAGATACTAGGTGTATACATTCCCATCTCAAAACTCCAGTTGGCCTGATTCAGTTGAGCCTTTCTTGACTTGGGAATTGAGTTGCTCTGGAACACTGCAATGCATTACATTCAGTAGATTCATTCATTACATTCTTTGACAAGAAAAGATGTTTTTGACCTGAAGCCAAAAGGAGGTAGCATATAGGGGATTGCAGGTCAGGAAACATGAGTTCTAGACCCAGCTCTGTCACCTTCTGGTTGACTTCAAGCTAGTCACATAACATTGGCAAAATGAGAGAGATGGCCTTATTGAATTCCAAGGTCCATTGCAGCTCTGATGTTCCACGATCTCATAACTCTCGGTGCTTCACAAACTCTTTTGTTTTTCTTTTTAGAATGATTTTTGCAGCAAACAACATTGGAAAGTTGTACGGTTGACTTTGCATCTTCTTCACCCCGTCTTAGACTAGATATAAGGAACACTCAATTCAAATGACTAGCAGTAAAACAAAGGTTCCCTATAACAAAGCTATTTCCCACAGAATGGTCCATAGTATGTGGATCTGTGGATATTTGGCTCTTCTCAGAAGCACTTTTGAATAACTTCCTTCCTTCCTTCGATTCTCTAGAGCCAAACAAGCAGCTTCAGGGCCCAGAACAGAATTATTGGCCCAGTAGAGAGATAGCCTCAGTGCATGCTAACCGTTCTTTATGTGATGACATCAACAACAAAATAGCAAATATGGTTAGATGAGATTGATTTTTGAAATGTTTGTGGAAGAGAATGTGAGATGAATAGACTTCATTCAGTGCTTTGAGGAATATGAAATGAGTACAAACTGCCTCTAAAAGACTTTATTTTTCAATTTCTCTGCTTTCCCAGTGTTGTTTATGTTACTTTTTTCCCACTTACCAGTAGTCGAAAAATGAGTTGAGGACCACATGACCTGGACTCTGTCCTTAGCGCCATGTTTTTCAGCATTTTTATCGGTGACTTGGAGAAGGGCATAGATGGATGACTTATCAAATTTGTGAATGACTTGAAACCAGAAGGAATGGTCAACCTAGGTTAGATAATAGAATCGAGATCAAGCTAAAATGAATCTAATTCGATGACATTTGATAGAGATTAATGTAAAGTCCTATACTGTATAGCTGATTTTTAAAATTCAAGCCAGGATAGAGGAGGAATAGCTAAATGACAATACCTATGGAAAAAAATCCTGAAATTTAGTGGACAGGCAGCTCAAAAGAAGCTGCCATGGTCTTGGGCTGCATTAAGAGAGAGGCCTAGTGTCCGGATACTGGGGAGGGATGGTGGTTTCCCTCTTTTCTGCTCTGACTCGACCATTGTCTGGAGTGTTGTGTTCAGTTCTGGGCATCGTGTTTTAGGGAGGAGGGGCCAAAACAGGCTAGAGCATGTCCAGAAGACAATAACCAGCAACAACAGGAGGATCATTGGAAAGCAGTGGAACTGTTAAGACCTGCTCAGTTAGTAATCCTCAAATATTGGGAGGGCTCTCCGGTGGAAGCAAGATCAGACTTGTTCCCATTGGCACCGGAGGGCAGAACAGGTGGAAGCTGCAGAGAGAGAAATTTCAGCTGAGTTAGAAGGGAGAACATGCTAACAATCAGACAACTGCCCCACATTGGAACAAACTACCACAGGAGATGAGTTTCAAGTCCCTGGACATCTTCAAATAGAGGCTTAGTGACCACTTGTTAGAGATGGAGAGGTGGCTTCTACCTAGGTACTAGTTGGACTTGACCTTTGACATTATATAGTTCTGCCTGATTAGGTATTGGCTCAAAGCCCTGATCTGTTGTTAAGTTTTGTCCTGTGGCAGAGTTGAGCATGGTTTGGAGTCTGTGCAGGTCAGAAAGAACACACCTGGGGTGGGAAGCGTTGGGGAGATGTGGGTTCTAGACCTAACTCTGCTACTAATTGACTCTCTAGCCTTGTCAGTTAGATAATCTGGGCCTTGGGCTCCTTGTTTGTAAAATGAGTTGTTTGGAATATTTGCTCTCTCTAGCCCCTTGCAGCTAGCTCTCAGATTTTATCTTAAAGAGGGGAAGGCTCTAAGAGAATAGAAAAGGATGGACAATAAAATTATCCAAGACAGTGACTGAGAAGCCATCTGTAACTACTGACTCCCATGCTTGCTTTCTGATATCTATAAAGTCATTGAAAATGGTCTCTGCATGTATTTGAGGCTATCCCTATTGAAAATGTGAGTAGGAAACAGGCAGAATTTTGTGAGCAGCTTTCTGACTGTAGATCAGCTCTTCAGGGGCATGCTATAGATATAATTTACCCGTATTTTAGCAAAGCATTTTACCCAAGTTGCTCATATTTTTCTTGTGGGGGAAATGAAGAGATGTAAGTTAGGTGATGGTACAATTGTGTGAATTTGATAGGGCTAAATGTACAGTTTTATACTCAGTTAAAAAAAAATCAGTGTCCCAAGTACATGATGGGGAGGTGTGGCTGGATAGCAGTGTATTTGAAGAAGACTTGGAAGCTTTAGTGGACTGCAAACTAATATGGCGACCAAAAGAATGAATGCCGTCTTAGGTGGCAATTAGCTAAGGCATAGTGCCCAGGGCAAGGGAGGTTCCAGTCCTGCTGTGCTTGGCCCTAGGAAGACCACATCTGGAAAATCGGGAGCACCGGAAGCTGGAAGCCAACCACAATGGCAAAGGGCTTTGGGACGATGCCATGAGGATTGCTGGAAGGAACTAGGGATATTTAGCCTAGGGGGAAAAAGATTTAGGGGAGACCTGATTGCTGTCGTCTTCAAGTCAAGTGAAAGAAGGAATTGATTTGTTCTGTTTGGCCTCTGAGGGCAGACCTGGGAGTAATGAGCAGCAGATACAAA
The DNA here is from genome assembly GCF_900497805.2 of Vombatus ursinus. Taxonomy (NCBI): domain Eukaryota; kingdom Metazoa; phylum Chordata; class Mammalia; order Diprotodontia; family Vombatidae; genus Vombatus; species Vombatus ursinus. Next base: position 5,382,612 of record NW_020944469.1, on the reverse strand, counting down.
GACTGAAATTTCAGCTTGGTGTCAAGAAAAACTTTGTAGCAATTAGAGCTGGCCAGAAGTGGAATGGGCTGCCTTAAGAGGTAGTGAGTTCACCCTCACTAGAAGCCTTTCAAATGAAGGTTTAATGATCACTTGTCAAGCATGATGTAGAGGGAATCCTTGTTTAGTTATAGGTTGAACTAGCTGGCCTCTGAGATCTTTTCCAACTCTGAGATGCCATGATTCTGTAGAGATACGAGTAGTCCCTGCGATGGCATTCTGCAGCAGATCTTCAATTTTCAAAATGATGCTTCTGGGAGTTGAAGAAGGGAGAGAAGTTCTCAGGCCTTGGACTTATTTACTCCAGTGAGTGACTGAGAGCTCGAAAACTGAGCATTTCACATGGAGGTCTTGTGGCTGTACAAATTCTCCTTTGTTAAAACAGAGATGGATGGAGCTTGAGGCTCAGAACCAGGGGAGTCCTAGGCTCACCTCTCTCATATATGGGCAGGTCACTTAACCTCTCAGGTCTCTCCCCGAACCCAGTCATTCTCTAATGCTATGGTACACAGAAATCACCTATCTTCACTCAGAAGAGATTATTTATTTCCACACTAGGAGGTCCCCTCCAACCCTGGTCATGAAATCACAAGCCCTCCCCCTACCAAGAAAAATATTTCATAAAATTATTTCAGGAGTTAATCGAAGTCTTTGGGACTTCGTTTTCATTTCAGGCAGCTTTTGCTTTGGGTCTTTAGGTGACACAAAACCTCTGTTTTTCAGATTATTTGGCCAGATTCTCATATTTTCACAAACAACAAAGGCTAGAACACACTGAGTGACTTGGTTGTGTTTCTTCTGTGCAATCCTATAACACTCAACTTACAGATACTTAGAAATATGGGAAATTCAAGTCCACTGTCCAGTGGGTCAGATGTTAACATAATGCCAGTGTAAGGTTCAGAGCTCCAGATAAAACACCAGCTTGGGAGTTGGAAGATGAGTGTTAGCTGTGAGATCCTGGCCCTGCCACTCAGAAGCCATGAGACCTTGGGAAAGTCACTTAGCCTCTCTGATCTTCCATTTCCCCATCTGTTAAATGGGGGCAATAATTTTTTCACCATGCCCTTCAATTTTCCAAGCTCAAGTTTAAGGGGCCAGTGTGTTCAGAAGTGGTTCTAACCCCATCACCTCACTCCACCCCCTGGAAAGTCTAATGTTGGCCACTGCCTTGGTGTACCAGTCTGAGGCATTTGGATGCTGAGGCCTTCCTCCTATTCCTTCCAAGGACTCTCTGTGGTGCTTTTTGAAAAGAAGAGGCTTGGGATATGCTTGCAAGAAATAAGCCTAACTCTTTGGCACAGCCTTGTGATCTTGTTTCTCCTATCCATTCTGGAAATGTTATTAAAAAATAAATTTGTGGATGAGCCATAGTTATTAAAGTTGACATCTTTTCAATAAAGAAAAACCAAATCAAAGCTGGGGAATGGTAATGAGACATAGGTTACCTTAACACAGCCACTTTCAAAAATATGAATATTGTTAATACAGAGTAGTCTGAATAATTATATCTATTTTTTTCCCTTTCACCTGCAGGTTGTGGGGTGGGGGTGGCAGGGTAATTTCCTGTTAAATAGAGTTTTTATTAAATTAAATTAGTCTTGACTCACAGCTGCTGCAAATCGAATTTCTAATTTTTATGAGTATATTTGCCCATTCCCAGGTAGGGGCCCTTTTGCCCCCTCATCCCATCAAGTCTAGGCAGTGATTCAAACTGTTGAGCCTTTCCAATTTTAATAACTTACAAAAACAATTTAAAATATTGGTTAGACTTTAGCACAAGAAGATGAAGAAATTTTAAAGAGACAGCCCTGAAAGGAATGGTCTGCAACAAAGCTTTAGCTAAAGGAAAAAGAATTGAGGAGAAACAAGTTTGATTGGGAAGGAACTTAGGTTGCAGGTGCTCAGTCTTTCAGTAAATTTCCGAGACACCCAAAGCAGACTGGTGGGTTGTTTTTCAGTTATTTAATTTTTTTTTTCTACTGCAGACCTCTGTAAACAATGCTGCCATACAATCCCGTACCATGCACACAGTGGACAGTCAATAAATGTTAATTGGCTGGCTGACAAAACATCTTTTCCAGCAAAAGGCTGGCCATCGATTTCTTGCCGCATTTAAAGTTATGCAGAAAGTTCTTTTCATTAAGCATTTCTTTATATCACATATTAAGCAGAGCATATTGGTGACCTGATATAACACTGCACAAAAAAATAAAAACGAACTACCTAACGTGAAAAATGTATCTGTGCTTTTCCCACAATAACATTAAGATTTAGAAAATCTTATATTAAGATATAAAGTGGTGCAAGATCTAGTTAGTACTGAATTTCTCTCATTTCTCATCCCAAATCGTGTAGCAGTTGTCTTTTGGAAATGTTTAGAGGTACAAGGCATACATTCAGAGGACTGCTGTCTTACAACAACGATATATGTGTGTGCATGCGTGTGTGTGTGTGTGTGTGTGTGTGTGTGTGTTTTTAAATTAAACTGTGCCTATATGCTCTCTATTGTACATTTAATGTTCCTTGCTTGTCTTATAATTCATGGGTTGTTACAACTAGAAGGGGAGAGGGGTAGTGGGGAGGGGGTGCCACTGACCAGGTGCCATATGCTAAAGAGCCTATACCAGTTGGCTGCCTCTCCAGTTCAGGGGATCAGAGCCCCAACCTTCACGTAAAGAAATGCTCCATGGGATCATTGGCTCCCCCAACCACCTCCTAAAAAGAACCAGGGAGGGGGATACCCATTAAGCAGCGCTAATCTTATTACCTCACCTTGACCAGGAAATCAGCTCCAACTGTTTGTTGCATTTGTCCCATCCTGGGGCCTGTTTGATCCTCTGGTGGAAATAGCTAAAAGCAATACCATATTCCCTGTTTTGCAAATATGCAAATTCATACCACCAGGGTACAAGAGAACCAATGGGATGAGATTGACGGAGGGTAGACTAGGCACCTTCTAAGGTCTCTCCCAGTTCTGGAATCTTCATCTATCCCTACTTCCACAAAACTTACAGGGCAAATTCCCAGCATGCCATAGGGTCCATCCTGTTTAAAAGTGCAGGTTACTACACACTGACCACTAGGCACTTTGGTTGGAGGGGGAGGATTGAGGTGGGGCAGTGCGGGAAGGAATTATCCCCTGAGATAACTGAATCTAGTTACAGGCTATGATGGAGAATAGATTGCTGGCAGCTCCAGGCTCCCTGTATATCTGACTTGTTCCACTGCTGGCTTCTAGGGAACATCAAGAATTGGGTGATCAAGCTGGGCTGGGGGCAGGGGTGGGGGCACTTAGCATTCTTACTTGTGAGGTTGCTTCCTTAACACTGAGCAAAAATTCTTAGAGTACATTTTTTGATTGTTGCCCACTAAGTTTGGAAAAGAAACTCTGATGTTCCTGTCCAAACAACATGAGATTACTCTAGAGAGTTCCTTAACAAGTCTGGTGTTCTGTGTTCAGTAGTTTTATTTCTGGAAATGATAGTATGGATTTCCCCACCACCACCACCACCCCCTTCTGCTTGTCAGTTGAAGGGATTTTTCCCCCCCGTTTCTGTCTAACATCATTCTTTGTGACAGTCCTCTAGCAGATAGGTAGCAGCAATCGAAAGGGCTTGAGTGACGAGCAAAGACATTGAAATGTTAGCTCGGCAATATCCGTTTCAGCACTGGAGTTTATTGCTGATTAAAAGAAAGAAAGAGGAACGGAGCCTTCCAGAAGCCTTGCCTGCATGGCTACATTGTGAAGATTTATGATGCTCCTTTAGGAGAATCACCAGAGGACTATATTAGTTCTAATAAGCCAGCCCAGTGAGAGAGGTTTGTACCGACCAGGATATTGGAGGTGCATTATGTTTCATAAGTACAAAGTACTTTGGAAGGAAAGCAAACAAGGGAAAGTTATGGCTTGCTTATAAAAATCATTGTAAAAAATGACGGCCCAAGTTTATCTATCTGTGAGTGTCGTAGATAATGTAATGAACCCTGCTTCTTCTGTCTCTCTCAGCTAGATGAATTGCCCCCCATCAGATGCTTTAAAATTTAATAGGAAATGGAGAGACCTGTAGGTTTACAGGGATGGCTAGATCTCCTGTGTGTAATAATATAGCTAAGAATTGTTTCTGATATTAATAAGGTCCATTTATTTTGCATCTGTCTGGTTTTATTTTAGTGGTCATACACCCAATTAACTTCATTATATTATTACACTATTTGTACTATTACTCAGGACCAATAGTTTGAGGAAAATGAATTTTGCATGTATTACTAATATTTTTACATCTATTGCTCCATTCAGTTGTGAATCTAAGCTTAAGTAACGCCCTGTTAGAATACTTTGCTTCATTTGTCACATGTTGTGTGAGTGCGTGTATGTGTGTCTATCTGTCTACCTACTATGTACAAGGCACCGTAACCATTTATTATAGGGGAAAAAGCCTTTGAAATGATTTTTTTTCTAAAGATGATGATACATCTGTTTCTCTCTAGCCAAAGACTTGCTTTTAATTGTCTAAAAGGGCATGAAATAGATCTTGTGTCAGGTGGCATTTTCCATTTCTGAAAAAGAAAAATGGATTTCACAAAGGAATTCCCAGAATTGGGCAGTACAGCAAATACGCAGGCAGCCTGGGCTGCCAGTTACAGAACATAGCCATCAGTTCTCTGCTGTGGCCACACCTTCAACTGCAGTACTTTGGCTCGGCCTGGCTTTTCAAGCTCCACCACTGTTTGGCAAGGATAACTCATCAGCCACTTCCATTTTGTTTATTTCCCCCCTCATAGAAGTCTTGTTGTGTGGAGGTCAAAGGACCTGCTGCATCCCAGCATCCCAAGCCTGTGAGGGTGGGGAGGATGCCCTCCAGGAAAGGTTCATCTTTCTTCTGTCAAGGAAAGTGGGTGTGTTTTACTCAGAAATCTGGGGATTGTGCTTAATCAAAGAGACTGATAAAAGCTGGATTTCTCTATTTGAAGAAGAATCCTAGAGTGTTGGGGGATATTAGCAAATAGATTGTTGTATTCAAGCAGGATTACTGTTTTGATTTATTGAGTCTTTTAATCAATGGTATTATGGACTGTATTCTCTCTCTCTCTCTCTCTCTCTCTCTCTCTCTCTCTCTCTCTCCTATGATTGATACCATATCAAGTAATGGTTTTTGTCCATGGGAATATTTTTATCCATGCATGACTGTCATGGATTATTAACTTGAGAGCTCTCCTTACACTTTGAGGCCTCTTATTTCACTAAACTGCTTAAGGGGGTGTGTGTGTATACAGTGTCTATAGATTGTGTGTCCACATGGTATGACCATAAAACCAGGAAAGTTTTGAGAAAACACTGACGAACGTAGCCAACTGAATATTCTCACCTGAAAATTTGATAAGTATGCCATCTGCTCCTTTTTACAAATCACTCCCCAAAATGTTGAATGGTACCAGGCCAAGTCCAGACCCCTGGGACACTCGACTAGAGATCTCACCCCATGCTTACGTTGACCAATGTTACTGGCTACTTTTTGGGTAAAGGCATTCAATCAATCCTGAACCCCCTAACTAGACTGTGATCTAGCCTACATTCTCTCCATTTTTTCCCACAAGAATATGGCATGAGAAAATTTGTCAAATGCTTTGCTGCTATCCAAGCATTCACTTGATCTACCAGGCTAGTTACTCTATCAAAGATGGGTGACTGATGTTTGTTGACTTCTCTTATTTGTTTTCTTCATTTTGTCAGATTTTTCCACTCTCAGACACAGGTGGACCCCCCTCTACCTCCTCAGCTTCTTTTCCTTCTTTGTTTTATCTTTAAAGCCTTTTTTTCCCCATTGTCCCGTGGGAGACTTCATTCTCCCCAGGAGCCTGGAGAGTAGAGAGTCATTCCTTCAGTGCTTTTGCCTCCTCCTCTGGGAAGGAGAACAAACTGTGTTGTGTACATACATGACTGGTACTTGTCGTGGGAATAAACATGAGCATAGCACGCACTCTGCAGGTTATTGCAAAACACCCCTGGTCCTCCACGATGCCTGGAAGTGAGATCCTTAGTTCTCTATCGTTCTTGTTGGTAGCTTTCAAGATTGGGGGGATGGGGGTGGGGAGGAAGCTTCAGGGGTCTCAAGCTAGGCCTTATTTATAATGGGCCTCCTGTCTTTTCTGGAGTAATGACGCTAGTTTGTTCAGCTGCCTTTGATTGGCAATTAGCAGCTTCCTGTCAATGGCCCAATTCAAACAAGCTGCCTGCAGCTGTTTGTGACAGGGTATCCAGCAGAATCCAATTACCAGCCATTTTTTTTTCCTTCTTCCTACCTCTTCCATCCTCTCTTGATGATCAGATTTCTGAAACCTGTCTTGACACCTCTCCACCACTGCTGCCCATGTCAAGGTTATTTATAAATAAAGATAAGACAGTTCAATTCCAATGTAATTTAATCCAGTGATGCAGCTTAGAATTATCTCCCAATTTTCCCCAATTTGCTAAAGGGTTTCATCCGCTCCTAAGCCTAATGGAATAAACTGTTAGGCTATGGGCTGTCATAGACCATGCAGCGTTAGAAAGACCTTGGTCGTCATCTGGTGTACCTTCCATTTTCCAGATCGGGATACTGAGGCCCCTGGGGAGACTAAAGCCAAGTCCAGTGATCTTTCCACCATACCCATGCCCTCATGAAGTTGATTTGGGCTCATGTTCTAAAAAGTTAGTCCCCAGGGTTTTGACTGGTGCCCAGAAGGGCTTCTCCCTTGGCCAGCCCTCTCCAACGTCATCCTCTGGGTTTATGTACAGCTTTTAATTTTCTGTGCTCCAATTGCCATTCTGAATAAAAATGATGACTTTAAGAGAAACTCTTAGAAAACAATAAATGAAAGACAGGGAGGTGCCTGTTACTTAGAACAGGAGCTCCGCACCCCTAATTAAGAGCTCAGTCAAGTCTACCTTTATTAAAAGAAAAAAAATGAAGCAGGAATTCAACTGCTGGTCATGGCTCTGTGGCCAGTACAAAGATCAAAAAAGTTTCATGGCCTTACTCTCCCTTGCCCTGCAGTTGGACCAGGTCTGCATGGGCATAGTGATACCAACAGAGTTATGTAGTCATTTGTGCCAAGTCTCTTTCTTTTGCTCAGATATGATCTCCAAATAGCTCTTTTCACCAAATTAGGAAGATAATAATTACTTGACTTGCCTCCTTCACTTTAGCCAGGGAAGTCTGGGCTAGCACTCACACATAGTAGGTGCTTTATCAGTGTTGAATTTGTTGCATTGGACTGTATCATTAGACCTTGGACAGCGTATATGTGCTGCGTGAAGCCTGTGCTTTCAAATCCAATACAACCAGTGAAAGACAGAGGTCACTCTGATTTTTTTTCCCTGAGTACTCTCTGAGAAGTTCCCCTTCTCCCTTAAACCCCAGCTCCTTTTCCTTTTCCAAAAGGGCTTTTGAAGTTTTAATGCTAATTGATTTTTATTACCTTATTTATTTTCTTAGTTAAAATATGCTCTTAGGAGCCTTAAAAATAATTGCTCCTTCCTAATAAGCTTCTACTTAAAAGGCATTGTCAAAATAGGTTGCTTTCAGTGCAGCTAATGTTGAGACCCCAGCACATTTCCAGCAAATCAAATCAGTTTTTATTTAGTTCAATTTAGGGGACTAGGCGGCTTTGGGTGCCCTCTAAATGAATTACAAATTAATTGGCTGAGTGTGCTCAGCGTTCTGCTTATTATTCCTTTCAGACTGGCAGGAATGCACATTAGCTTGCATCGGGGCATTTGGGACAATGGAAAATTATATGAGTATTTAGTCTGGTCATTTTGCTGGGTTATCTGCATCTACCCAGGACCTTGCTACAATTTCTTTGCATTCTCTTTTCTTTTGAGACATCTCAGCTCCCCATCTATTTTGCAATCAGTCTGGTCCAAGTACCTAATGAGATTTTTATGTTATAAATCACTTCAAGAGTTTCTCCTCTTGATTAGAAAAAGTTGGATAGGATATTTTGATTCACTTATTGGGAAGATGTAATTTAGTACTAGTACTTATAATGAATGTTACTAATCATTAGTTTTTTTTCAAGGACAGGAAGAAAACAGATTTAGCAGATAATATTGACTAATATGAACAACTGTAGCAGTACATTTCTTAGGAAGAGATCTACTTTAATTGGAGAGACAGAGTGGTGTAGTGAGAGAGTGCTGGCCTTGGAATCAAGAGAGACATGGGTTCGAATCCTACTTCTGACATTTCCTGGGTCTGGGACCCTGGGCACGTCACTTAACCTCTATAAACCTCACTTTCCTCCTCTGTAAAATGAGGGTAATCTCTGTAGTGCTGACCTCACAGGGTTATTGGAAGAATCAATTGAGATAATGAATTTTTTAAGTACTTTGCAAACCTCAAAGCACTAGATAAATGATTAATTACTATTTGATCTAAGTTCATTCTCTGAGTAGTAACTCTGGAATTTATAGAGTGCTTTCCCCCACCAAGTGGCAAGATTTACTTCCCATAAGACTTTCAAAAGCATACTCCATGTGGTCTCCCCTCATTTACCTGGCCTTTGCCTATTGAGGTATTCTAACTGTCAGGATCATTTTCCCACACTGTCTGTGTGCAGGAGGAGAGCTTTTCAGCTCCTGGCTGGGGCCCAAGAACTCATCCCCTTTGAATGGCCAGCAGGCTAGAGGGGAGCCCAGTGGCTCCCACTGCAGGGTGTCTTTTCCCTTGCAGGAGTACCCTCTCTTGGAGGTTTTCAGGATGACTGCCCTGCCCCCTTGCTAATTGGAGTCATCCTGAGCTATTGCAAAAGTATAATTAGGAATCGGTGGCCTAGCACACAGGTCACTGGACAAACAATTACAAGTCCTGCCTTCTCTGAGCTTTGGCATAGACTCTGGACAGGTCATTTTACTCCTTTTCCTCAGTTCCTTCTCTGTGAAATGGGAGGGTGACCATATGAGTCTTGGAAAGGGAAGTGCTTTTCCTACAGTTGCACAAGTAATAAGTGGAAAAGCCAGGATTTGAACCCAGGTCACAAAATCATTGATGTAGAACTGAAAGGGACCTCAGAAGCTGCCTAGTCCAGACCTTTCATGTGAGGAAACTGAGGCCCAGGCAGGGTAAGTGCCTTGCCCGTGGTCACTCAGGTAGTATGCAGGAAGATAAGAGGCAGTATTTGAACCCACGTCCTTCTTTCTTTCACTTATATCCCACTGCCTGTCTCACTCCTCAGTCTGCAAGGGGGCCTCGAAGATTGATTGAATTAAAACAATTGCTAAAGCCATGCTCTAAGTATGAGGTGTTTGTATCATTGTTAGACGGAATGACATGGCAAAAGATTTTGACACTCTAAGCTGGGCATATCAGTGAGGCCTCTGCTGCCACAGTTGGAGTTCTTCCAGCAGGGCTGCATTTGCATTCCCTTTCCATACTTCTCCTGTTGGCCTTAGTGAGAGCCCTGAAAGGAAGCCCATGGAAGGCAGATTGAGATGAGTTTAGTTTAAAAGCCCTCCCCTTTGAAAGGTTTGACTGAGGCGATCCCAGTCATATCATGTTAAATGTTGCAGAAAATACCCATCTCAAAAAATGACTTCCATTGTTATTTTTCTGGGCAGTGGGGTGTCCTGAAAAGAGCCATGGCTGGGAAATCAGAGGCCCTAGGTTTGAGGCCAGGTTACTTACTACCTGTGTGGCCAATCCCATAACCCCTGTGGGCCTCAGTTTCATCATCTGTAAAATGAGGGGGGCTGGAAGACAGGGCCAGCCAAGGTTCTCTCCAGTTCTGAATCCTGTGAAGCTCAAAGCCCATCACCACATGTGCTCAGGAAGGCTAGCTGATCCCATTAAACATCAAAGAGATGCTCTGACCTGGTCAGCCAGGCACAAATAATCTAGCACATCTCATCCTGGGCAGCAGCTTGGTACAATCCTTTCATTCCAGGCTTCTAATGAGAGCATTCTGTTTTGCAGCTCCAGGACCGCACCCAGTTCAGCGACCGAGATTTAGCCACCCTCAAGAAATACTGGGACAATGGCATGACAAGCTTGGGATCTGTTTGCAGAGAGAAAATTGAAGCAGTTGCCGCAGAATTAAATGTTGACTGTGAAATAGTCCGGGTAAGACTTGTGATCCTGCTCTGATGGAGGTGGAAGGGGAGTATGGAAGGATGCCTTTAAAGTTGCATGAGGCAACCTGAAATAGACGACACATGGTAGGTAATGAATGAACTTGTTCCGATGCACTCTTGAGCTTGTTCCCCCACTATGTGGAGATAAAAGCCTCTAGCTGAAGATGATATTGATCAGCCAGGAAGGCCACATTTGACAGTCCATTTGCAAGGAGTTTACATAAAATTTCAGTGGTGACAATAATCCCAGAAGACCAAGAGGAGGTGGTAGTTGGAATGGAATGGAATGCTCTTCAGAGGAAGGTCTGAAGCATTTTCTTATAAATGCTTGGGGAGAGAAACAGAGTCAGGCGGAGAGAGAGAGAGAGTGACCATGAAGGAAAAAGTCACAGGGTTGTCGGTTTTTGAGTTAACAGGGACTTTGGAGACCATCTAGTCCAATCCTGTCACTTTGTAGATGAGGAAACTGAGGCTCAGAGACAGGAGGTTGCAGAGCTGAGTCTTCTGACATTCCATTCAGTGCTCATCCTCCAAGCCTCCTCTGACTCCCCAGTCTTGTCCTGTCTCATGCCCTCAGATACTGGCAGGGGTGGGGAACAGGGCTGCCTGCAGAAGGCTCAGTTGTTTCTATTCCTTGGAATTCAGATGGGAATTAACAATATGAAGGTTGATGGAAGCCAGGACAACTCTAGAGTTGGAGGATTTATGATCCAGTTGGCCTCTCACTTTCGAAACGCTGCCAAAAACCCATCTCGGTGAAGCTGGAGCATGAGCAATAAAGCCAACCTCTGTCCCTGAGTGGGGGCAAAGGGGCGCCAGAATTTGGAGCTTTAACAATCAGAGCAATTCGGCTCTGATTTATCTGATCCCTTTTGCTTTTATTCTTGGACCTAGGTAGCATAGGAAAGGTGAAAGGGGACATAGCAGCATGATATCTCATACATGAAAGTGGGTGTCCCCAAAGTCTTAGTGCAGTCAGAAGCTAGTAAGGCTTAAAGAAGCTTTATTTCTGCTTTTAATAAGCTATTAAAGCTTGAAACTACACTAAGACTTTGGGGACACCCAATGTATACAATAACAAATAGAACAGACAATAAGATGAAGTCTAGTTGACCTGCTGGTATCAATCACCTATTGTGTGCAGAGCACTATGCTAGACACAGGAATAAAACAAAATTTAGGGAAGACAGAGTCTCTGTCCCCATAGCCTTTGTAGCCTAGGAGAAGGATGAGATTCCAACACACGTGACTGTATCAAACCTTATATCAAACCATAAATGCATTTGGGAATTGAAGAGCAAAGTGCTATGTGAGGTCCAAGGGAGAAAGGAAGGCTTTTCTGTAGATCATAGAATCAGAGATCAGAGCTGGAAGGGACTGTAGATAGACAGTCTAACTCCCCCATTTTGCAGATGTGGAAGTCCAGGAAGAAGTGAATTGCCCATGGGCAATTCAGGTAGGAAGTGACTGAGCAAGGGTAGAATTCCATAGACCCTCCAGGCACAGGAAACAGTGGGGACAAAGATGCTGACCCCGAGGGCTCAAGGGGGAGGGTAATGTTAGAAGAGACCTTTGGCCAGTCATTGTGAACCAAAAGGTCCATGCACTTGTCTGATGCCGGCTCCTCTTTGTAGAACATGATGGCCAACATCCAGGGTACTGTGGGAGTCAGGGCCAGTCCCAGAAAGCTGCTTGAGAGGAGTGCAGCAGAAAAGGGAAAAGTCACAAGTCATGTCAACAGCTAACTAGGGTAGACCACACCCTCCTGAAAGCAGTTGATAGATGCTGATGTTAAGGGAGGAAAGGAATAAATAGATCTGTGTTGGAAAGAAATATAGCTAACTTCCCATTTCCACAGGTCTCCCAGCTGCCGGTCACCTGGCTAGCTTAGAATTCTTCTCCTCGGCTTCAGGTGGGCTATGGAAAGTAGGGACCAAAGGAGCAGCTGGGCTAACTTCCCCATTTAGCAGAGGAAGAAACTGAGGCCCAGAGAGATGAAGTCACTTGCCCAAAGCATGTGGCCCTTCACAGAGGTAGAACTGAAGTTAGGCTCCTCTGATTTACAATCCAGTGCTCTTTTGAGTTCTCTACTTTGAGGAAAGACTGGGTGATCAATCAATCAATAAGCATTTATTAACCTCCCACTATGTGGCAGGCACTGTGCTAGATGCTGATAGAAATAGAAAGAATGAAACAATCCCAGCTTTCAAGGAGGAACTTCTATTTCTCGACCTCCTTGAGGGCCTCCCCCTTCTGGCTTCTCTGGCTTCCTTTAAGTCTCAATTCATATCCCACCTTCTACTGGAGGCCTTTGGATTCGAGAGGTAATAGGGAGTCACTGAAGAATGGACCGGAGTTGGGAGAGGGTTAAGGCAGGGAGATCATCCGGAGGCCATTGCACTACTCAAGACTTGAACAAAGAAGGTGGCCATGTGAGTGGATGTGAGCGATGTTGTGGACCACTTGTCAGGTATGTTGTAGGGGACTTTGGGTTCGGGTCCAGCTGAAGGAACTAGAAGCCCACTGAAGTCCCTTCCAACTCTGTGCTGCCACACCTGGAAAAGCTGGAGCAGGGAGGCAGCTGTCCATGGGCAGAGAAGGAACCAGGAAGGGAATGATTCCTGCCTTCCTCACCAGGGAGAGGCCATGGCACTTGATTGCTTTGAAGGGTCACCCCTTCCCTTTTATTGGGCTGGCAGCAGAAATGAAATTGGCATTGCCTGTGCCACACCTGCTGGGGGCAGCCCTTCCCTAGTTTACCCCCACCTCCTGCAAAAAGCTGGCTCGAGGCCACAGCACATTTCCTTGTAGCTGAGCTCAGTGGATTATCTGCTATTTGGAATAGTAGGAACCACTTGATCCAGTGGATCTGCTCTGTTCCTAGCCTGGTACAGGTGCAGATGATACAGAAGGGGACAGAGCATATAGTTCCTGCCCCTTAGGAGCTTACGATCAACTTGAGGAGATAGGGCAAAGGCTCTTGAAATGGTGAACCAGCAGTAGAAGGGAGTGTATGCATAACACATTGAGAGATACAGACCATGAGTACTTTAGGGATTCAAAGACAGAAGAAAGCATTGTGGGCAGGAATGGGTATTGGAGACCTTGTTGGGGAGTAGGTGAGAACTGAGTAGACCTTGAGCTGACTGTGTAAGAAATGAGTCTTTTTCAATCCTTTTTCCATTGAAAAGCATTTAATAAAAGGCAAATTATGGCTCTTGATTCTCCCCCTCTATGCCAGGTGGGTGTGGCTACGTGGTAGTTCTGAAAAAAGATCTCTGATGTTTCAGTGGACCGCAGGCTTCTTATGAGTCACTGATGACATATGGCCTCCTGGAAAGCTCACATGCTCTTGGGCCTAGTATGCAGGATTAAGGAGGTGGTAGTCTTACCATAGTCTGTCTGGTCAGACACATCTGGAGTGTTGTACTCAGTTCTGGGCACTAAGAAATAGTGATGCATTGGAAAGTGTTCAGAAGGTGGCAACCAGGGCACTAAAAGTCCTTAGCTTCATGCCATAGGAAAGTTTCTTGAACGAATTGGGGAGATTTAACACAGATAAGAGAAAACCTGGGGGCAGGGTACATGATAGCTGTTGTCAGCTTCAGAGCTATTAGGATTGTTTGCTTTGGTCTCATAGGGCAGAGCTAGGAATGATGGGTAGAAGTTGCAAAGAGACAAATCAAGGTAAGGAAAAACTTTCTAAAATTGAGAGTGATCCCAACATGAAATGGACACCATAGAGAGGTAGTTGAGCCAACCTTCCCTAGAGATCTTCAGACCGAGGCTAGGTGACCACCAGTTCTTGTTCAGGCAGATTGGGTAGGCCTGAGAGTTCCCATCTAGCTCTAGGCTTCTCAGATCTCCTCCCAGAAGGTGTCCCCTCTAATGAGGCATTTGTTGACAGAATGCAGAGGCGAAGCAAAATTTCACTCCTCATTCCCCAGTCCCTTCTCTCTCAGAAGGAGGAATTGAATCAGCCTCTGACTTGACTTCCAGAAGCTTCAGTCAAGCTAGGGAGCCTACAATCTCCCCCATAGTGTGGGGCCCAGTGGACTTCCAGAGGAAATGGGTTCTCTTAAGAGAATTAGAGGGCAAAGATGACATGCTCTGTAACACTAAATAGCTTCATTCCCCCCAAAGCACACTTTGAGCTCCTCACCAAACCACGCTCATAGTAGGCACTTAATAAATGCTCTTTGATTGATTGATTGATTTTTAAGATGTCCACAAAAGATGGTGGAGTAAAAGCAGTGACTTGCTTGAGCTCTCCCCCAAACCCCTCCAAATACCTGTAAAAATAGCTCTAAACAAATTCTAGAGCAGAAGAACCCACAAAAAGACAGAGTGAAACAAATTTCCAGCCCAAGACAACCTGGATGGTTGATTGGAAAGGTATATCGCGCCAGGCTGGAAGAGGAGCACAGTTCAGCGTGGGCATGCAGGCAAACACCAGGCCACAGTGAACCTGCAGAACACCTCAGGGGACTGAATCACGGGCAACTGTGGCGGTTTCCAGACTTCTCAACCCACAAACCCCAAAAACAATTTAGAAGGTCAGTAGGAAAAGTCTGTGACCATAGTGAGAGAGAAGTTTGGTCCTAGCCCCAGTTCCAGCGCAGTCCCAGTGCAGCCTCAGGGTGGCAGCTGCTTCCAGAGCTTGGCCCACAGACTGAGGAGGAATCAAGTGGCTGATGAAAGGGGGATTGCAGGGATCTCTTTGCTGGTACTGAGGCAGGAATCTCTTGCTTTGCCCATGCTTGGATCTGGGTCACAGTTCTGAGTGGCAGTCCTGGGGAGAGGAGGAGTGCTGGTGTGGTGGAGCTTGTGGTGGCGGTGGAGAGGGAATCCTCTTCACAGTTCCAAGGCAGAAAAGAGTGCTTGTGGTCACTTATAGACCAGAGCACTGGCCAGGAAAGGAGCAAACACCTCACCCTTGATCGTACCACCTTGGATGAACTGAAAACTTACAGGTCCCTAGAAGTATCTCTGAAAACAGCTGCACAAAACCCCCGAAGCTTGGGACAGTACACTGGAAGCAGACCCCCACCTTAACAAAGAGTTTACAACTCAAGTAATTGGCTAGGAACATGAGCAAACTGCACAAAAAAAAAGTCAGACCATAGAATCTTTCTTTGGTGACAAAGAAGATCAAAACATACAACCATTAGAAGACAACAAAGTCAAAGCTCCTATATACAAAGCCTCCAAGAAAAAGATGAATTGGTCCCAGGCCAAGGAAGAGCTCAAAAAGGATTTTGAGAAGCAAGTAAGAGAAGAAGAGGAAAAACTAAGAGTGAAGCAAGAAAATCACGAAAAACAAGTCAACAGATTGCTAACGGAGACCCAAAAAAATACTGAAGAAAATAACACCTTAAAAAATAGCCTAACCCAAATGGCAAAAGAGGTCCAAAAAGCCAATGAGGAGAAGAATGCCTTAGAAATCAAAACTAGTCAAATGGAAAAGGAAGTCCAAAAGCTTACTGAAGAAAATACTTCCTTAAAAATTAGAATGGAGCAATTGGAAGCTAGTGACTTTATGAGAAATCAAGACACTGTAAAACAAATCCAAAAGAATGAAAAATTAGAAAACAATGTGAAATATCTCATTGGAAAAACAACTGACCTGGAAAATAGATCCAGGAGAGAGAATTTAAAAATTATTGGACTATCTGAAAGCCACGATCAAAAAAAGAGCCTAGACATCATCTTTCAAGAAATGATCAAGGAAAACTGCCCTGATATTTTAGAACTAGAGGGCAAAATAGAAATTGAAAGAATCCATTGATCACCTCCTGAAAGAGATCCCCAAAGGAAAACTCCTAGGAATGTTGTAGCCAAATTCCAGAGTTCCCAGGTCAAGGAAAAAATATTGCAAGCAGCCAGAAAGAAACAATTCAAGTATTGTGGAAACATAATCAGGATAACACAAGATTTAACACCTTCTACGTTAAGGGACCAGAGGGCTTAGAATATAATATTCTGGAGGTCAAAGGAGATAGGATTACAGCCAAGAATCACCTACGCAGCAAAATTGAGTATAATCCTTCAGGAGGAAAAATGGATATTCAGAGAAATAGAGGACTTTCAAGTATTCTTGATGAAAAGACCAGAGCTGAATAGAAAATTCAATTTTCAAATACCAGACTCAAGAGAAGTATGGAGAGGTAAACAGGAAAGAGAAATCATAAGGGACTTATTAAGGTTGAACTGTTTAAATTTTTGCATGGAAAGATATTTGTAACTCATGAGACCTTTGTCAGTATTAGGGTAGTTAGAGGGAAAAAAATTATATATATATATATATATATATATATATATATATATATATACACACACACAAAGACAAAGAGAGAGAGAGAGGGCACAGGGTAAGTTGAAGATGAAGGGGTGATATCTGGAGAATAAAATTAAGGGGTGAGAGAAGATTATACTGGGAAAAGAAGAAAGGGAGAGGTATAATGGGGTAAATTATCTCACATAAAATCAACAAGAAAAGGATTTTACCATGGAGGGGAAGTGGGGGAAGGTGAGAGGGATTGAGTCAATCTCATTCTCATTGGATTTGGCTTAAAGAGGGAATAACATACACATTCATTTGGGTATGGAAATCTATCTTACCCTACAGGAAAATAGGGGGGAAGGGGATAAGAAATTGGGGGGATGATGGAGAGGAGGACAGATTGGGGGAGGGGGTAATCAGAAGTCCCTTCTGAGGAGGGAGGGACAGGGTCAAAAGAGAGAATAGAATAAATAGGGGGCAAGGTAGGATTAAGGGAAATGTGGTTAGTTTTTCACAACCTGACTACTATGGAAGTGTTTTGCATGACTACACATGTATAACCTGTATTGAGTTGCTTGCCTTCTCTATGACAGTGGGTGGGAAGGGAGAAAATTTGGAGCCCAAAGTTTTGAAAATAAATGTTAAAAATTGTTTTCACCTTCAACTGGATAATAAGATATACAGGCAATAGGATATAGAAATCTATTCTGCCCTATAGGAAAATAGAAGGGGAAGGGGATAAGAGAAGGCGGGGAGAGATAGAAGAGAGGGCAGATTAGAGGAAGGGGTATTCAGAATGCACGCCATCTTGGGGTGGGGGGGACAAGATGGGGAGAAAATTTGGAACTCAAAATCTTTTGGAAGTGAATGTTGAAAACTAAAAATAAATAAATTATATTGTGAAAAAAAGATGTCCACAGAAACATTAAGCTGACTTTTTTTCAGCTGTGGGTAAGTGAAATGAACCACTTATACCTCACTCTGTGGTCCTTGGCTCATGATTGGTGGGAAAGGGGGAAGAATTGGCAGAGCTTGTTTTTTTCCTATTTTGCCTCTTGACCTTTGTCTCTAAAGGGTCCAAGGGAGAAGTCTCAGGACTTTTCTCTCCTGGCCTTGTGTGTTATTTTCGTTTGGTTCTTTGATGGGCCCTTTAATGTACAGCTTGATTGTCATCAACAGGTCCATATTGAGCACCTATTGTATGCAGGGTGCTGAGCAATATGCCAGGGACCCTAAGATCTCTCATGGTTTGTGGAGTTTAGTGGAGGAGCTCTCCCATGTGGGTCAAGGTCAGAGTGGATCGATATCTAAATACACCCTCATGCACCCAAGCACTTGAATGATGGGCATATGTTTGAATGTTGGCAAAACACTGTCAAAGTGATTTTTTTCTGGATTGAAATAAACTTCTTGGAAAGCAGATTTGTTTTTCATTGTTTTGCATGGTGTTTACTTTCAGAGTAGCAGGATTTATTTGAAATCTCTTTAAAAAGAAGAGTAGCTTTTTGCTTGTAATACAGCTTTACTTTGGCTTTAAGTTAGATATATTCCTGAAGAGTTATGCTCAAAGTGCAATCTCTGTTATCTGGTCTTAGTGACTGGGAGCTAGAAAGATGCTGAGAGATCATCTGGTCTAATCCTTGCCTGTTACAGATGAGGAAACTAAGGCCCAGGGACATGCAGTGATTTGCCCAAAGACACACAGCTAGTTGGGGGCAGAGCCAGGACTAAGTCTTGAGTAGCCTGATTCCCAGACTACAGTCCTTTCTGCTGCTCTCAATATGTTTCTGTCCTAGGAAAGAGCACCGAAGGTTGAGTAGCCTGTCCAGCATTTTCAGATGTTTGGGGGAGCAGAGTGGGAGGAGGGCATGCAGGGTCGTTGGGCTATAACCCACTAAGTTAATCAACCTGCAAGATTTGTGTATAATATGGAATGGCAAGGGATCTGGGAACCATCTTGTCTGAGAACAGTTGAAGGAACTGGGAGTGTCTGGCCTAGAAAAGAGACAAGTTAAGGAAGACATATTTGCCATCTTCAAATACTTGAAGGATTCACATATAAAAGAGAGTAGGCTTATTTTCTTTTGCTCCAGAAGGCAAAGCTAGGACTTGGGGATATGGGGAAGTCTGGCTTGGCTCATTATAAGAAAGAAATTTCAGATAGAACTTTTCAACAATGGAATGAGCTGCCTCACAAAGTAGGAAGCCCTCTGTCACTGGAAGTATTCGAGCAAAGAAAAGAAGGCGATCTTTTCAATGTAGACATAGAAGGGATTCCAGCTTGGACTGGGATGGTCCCTTCCAGTTCAATGATTTTGTGATCCTGTAATACTGCACAAGACAACTTGGATTATATCTGTTTATAGAATCATATTTTCCCAGTGCTTTCTGTTATAATTTGAAAGATGTGTCTCCACAGAAGAAAATTTAGCTCCCACAAGTAATAAAAATGACACTGAAGCCTAATATTCATTCTAAGGAATATTTTGCCTTTCGTCCACATGCAACTGATGCATACACAACCCCCAGAAAAATTGAGTTGGGGAGCATCTTGGGCTTGTGCGCCTCAGGACCCTTTTTCTTTCCTAACTCTTAGCTCCTTCCCACCCAGTATAACTCAAGCAAGCTTAGGAATCTTTTTGAGAGACCACATCTTCCCTCTTCTGTCCCTACCATGGTTTTTCCTGGGTATCCATGGATCATATCATAAAATGAAAGGAAACTTTTTTTGTTATTACTTGATAAGCATCAATATTCAGTTAGGAAATATAGGAAGTGCATGACAATTTAATGGGGTTGTGGTAAGAAGTTTCAGCTTCTAAGTTTTCTGAAGTGTAACAGTACTTTTTCACAGAGACAATGTAATGGGGAATTTAAATGGAATTCTACTGTTTAAACGAGTATTTCTCCTAGGGGAGAAGTTAGCAAAGCCAGGAAAATTAATATACATAAATATTTTTCTTTCCTACGGGGTAATTTTCACTTGGGACTTCACAAAAACAATCCATGTGTTTCAGAGTGTATATTTAGTATTGAATACTGAATACATTCGAGAGACTACATTTCCTGAATTTGAAGGGAAAATACACAGGCAAAAATGAAAACGAATATGTCTTCTTGGTCTTAGTCTTTGGTTTTTCTTCTTACGTTGCATTAGTCTTGTCCCTAAAACAGTACAAATAGAAGAGGCATTGTTTTGAGAATGGGGAATAGTATGATACAATGGCAAGGACCCTGACTTGGTGGGAGGCCTGGGGAACCAACTTGTGGTATGAATAAACTGTGTGACCAAGGGCTAGCCACTTCTGCTCTCTAGACCCTTTCTGCATCTATAAAATTGTAGAAGATGGTCTTAGAGGACATCCCAGAATCTTTAAGCTGGGAGGGATATCCAATTCTAACGCTGGAGGTCATTTCCTCCACAGCGATAGCCCTCCAGAAAGCCTCGTTGATACGAGCTGTTTAACTGTATTCAAATCGGGGCAGGAAATCATTGCATTGCATTGATTAGTTTTCTGTACTATTTCAGAGATATCTTTACAAGGGGAAAAAAAAGAAACAATAATTCAACTTGAGTTTTGTGGAATGACGTTGACCAGACCGGTGAGGCCACAAATTCTAGCCACAAAAATGAGCATTGTGTAAATTATGTGAGGAACTTGAGATGCAAATTAGTTATCAATACAATAAACCTGGCTTTGAAGCTACTTGAAGCACCGAGCTGATAGGGAAAGGATGAAAGTCAATAAGGCAGATTTTCACCTAGGAAAAGCAAGATTGGAAATGGGACATAAGCTTTAGTTATAGCTACATGCCCAGTTCCTTTGGGAACCCAACCATTCTGTTTTTCTTTTGAAAGATGTGGCGGATTATTTTCTCTGGGAAAAAAAAAGTAATGAACTCCATGTTGCTTGGCATTGTGGGTGTTTTAAATAAATATGATCTTGCAGCTAAGCTGTTTTGCTCATACTTCATTGACTCACAGTGAAACAACAACCAAAATCCTTCTCAGGATGGTTGTGAGGAAAACTCTTTGTGAACTGCCAAGTGTTATTTAAAGGCGAATAGAGCTGATCGTTATTCAATGTATTTTGCTTTTTTATGTTTCTCATTTAAATAAAAACTCCACTCTGTTTTACTCAGAGCCTTTCTTTTCTCTTCATGCTCAGAGCTAATGAGGTGTCTATGTGTTCAAAAGTTTTCATTGTATCTCCCTTATAAAGACTTGGATTGGGAATCGAAGAAGAAAATATCGTTTAATGGGGATTGAAGTTCCACCTCCCAGAGGCGGCCCTGCTGACTTCTCGGAGCAGCCAGAGTCAGGCCCTTTGTCTGCACTAGCATCGGGAGAGGAAGCTGGACCTGAGGTAGTGGAGGATAACGACAGAAATGATGAAGTATCCATCTGTTTATCTGAAGGAAGCTCTCAAGGTACTCTGCTCACTGCATCTCCTAATAAATAGCCTTGACAAAGGGCTGCTTTTCAGTGGTTATTTGACTTGGTTTTCAGCCTTTGCACTTAAGGTCCATACATTTTGTTAAGCATTTAAAGAGAAATTGATTTTTTAAAATGTCTCTTCTTACACATCCTTCTACATTAGGCCACAAGAAGGAATATATTTTCATCTGAACTTAGCCCAAATTTGGAATTTCTGCTTCTTGCCACAGGCTTTATATCAGAACTAAGGAAATATTTGTTTTGATTCTTTTTGGAAATGTGATCAAGTGTATGGCATCAAAAACCCACCATGTTGAAAACTAGTAATGGTATCATGGAAAGAGCCCTGCCCTGGGTCCCTGATCCTATGACCAGCAGGACCATTGAATCAAGAGTCAAATGTTTTAAATATCCCTAAAATATTTATTTAAGAGCACTGTGTTTCATTTGACTTCAAACAGAAAAAAAGAGCTCTGTTCTGATAACTTTAAACTATGAAAGCTTAATGTCATTGCACTGAACATTTTGAGACACCCTGTATTTTCTCCTATGCATAGAGGTGCTCCTTGCTTCCTTCTAGCACTTTCTCATCTAGTACTCCCTACTTGCTACCAGCACCCACCAGCCTTTCTGGAGTCCATGTCATCTGACTCTCTCACCCTCTCCTGATCTTTGTTGCTGTCATTCACCTAGTTACTGTCCAAACTTTTGCTATGATTTTGGCATCTGGATCAGAGATTTAGCTAGCACCCTCCCCCCGGCCAACCCTTCAGAGATTTAGCTAGCCACCCCCTCCCTGGCCATCCCCCTCAGAGATTTAGCTAGTCACACTCATGGCCCCTCCAACACCACATCTTCAATCTTTTTTGACCTCTCAATTTCTATGACCTCTTTCTCTACTTGAGTTCAACCACCCAATAGGATGGCCATACCTTAGGCTTCACCATCCCTTGAAAATGTACCACCTTCAAGGCACCATAGATTAGTAGATAGAATACTGGACTTGGAGTCAGGAAGACTTGGGTTCAAATCCCACGCTAGACACTTACTAGCTGGGTCATCCTGGGCTAGTCATTTAACTTCTTTTTTGTCTCAGATTGTTCATCTATAAAGTGAAGAGATTGGACTTGATGGCCTCTAAATTCTCTTACAAATCCTGAATTCTGAAATTCCAGACCCTTACCACGATCTCCTCTCCTTCAACGTTTTCCACTCCTTTATCCTTCCATGCCTGTTCCTTGCCTGAATAGTGACCTTTGGCCTTTTAATTCTTCCTGGCTCTCCCTGTTTATCAAACCAGGTCTGCCTTACTTTCCTTTCTAACCAGTCTTGACCTTATGATCAGCCGCTTCAGCATGCTCCCTCCTCCAGCCCTAAATTCGTTGTCTCCTGGACCTTTTAATATTTGTTCCCTGCTAACCCCCAGCCCTGGGATTCTGCCATCTGCCTCCTCTGCTCCTATTTCTTGAGGTGCCAAAGGCTGCTGGAAAAAATACAGAAATCTGCAGAACTGGGTTCAATATAAATTTCTGCTCCCTGGACTCTCTCTGTTACACAGAAATACCTTACTTGCCTCCCAAAGTTGGCTCGAGAGCCCTTGGGCTTCTCCTCTTATTGCTAACCCCCTGTCCCCCCTATTCCTTCACTATCGGCAGATAGCTTTGCCTTCTATTCTACTGAAACTATTGAGACTGATATCAGTGAACTTATTCAATTGCACTCATCTAATCCTCTCAGTGGCCTCTCTCATCCTTTCTTCCTTCTCTGTTGTCTCAGAGGTAGAGATGGCCTTCTTCTCACTAAAAGAAGCCCCACTGCTAAGACCCTAGAGCCTAGTCCTTCCCTTCTCTTCTGGGAGCATGCTACATCATTCAGCCTCCCTTCATCTGCAGTATGCAATCTCTCCTTGCCCATGGGTCTTATTCCTCCTTAGTTTATAAACAAGTTTAGTTCTCCTTTATTCTTTAAAAATGACAACAACAATGACACCAGTCAGCTAACCCACCTTCCCTTGATCCTGTCTCCCCTTCAAGCTATCATCCCATCTCTCTCCTCCCTTTCACTGCCAAACTCCCAGAAAGAACAATCCAAACTGCTTCTACCACCACACGTTACTCAAGCTACCTCAACCACTAGTTTCTGACCCTTCTACTAGAAAGAAACAGTCCTCTACAAGGTCATTGCCAGATCCAGTATTTGGGTGTTTGGGTTTGGGGGGAGGAGGCTGGGGAGGTTGGCTTTTCTGTCCTCCTCCTCTATATCTCCTTGTCCTCCATGACATTGTATTGGCATGATTCTCCTCCTTCCTGAGGTTGTTTCTAGCTTGAACATTTTCTGATTCTGAAATCCCACTTGCATTTACTGAAATACAAAGACCATTCCTAAAAAGTCACCTTTATTTTTGAAATGCATCAGATGGTAAAGCACCATTCTTATGTATCTGCTGCTTCCATAACAAATGAAAGAACTAAACAGAGAAACTGAGGCACAGAGTTAGTGACAGTGGCTGACTGAGAGAAATAGAATTCATATTACATGACATCTCATTTGCAGTCTAGGTCTTGGTCCATTAGATGAGCTTTGGAACCAAAATGTGGCTTGGTTATTTTCCTACTGTTTAGGGTAACTCATGAGGAAACATCTAGTAGTATCAGAGGGAGTGCTTGGAAGCCAGTAGGCATTAGTCATTGGACTTAGGAGGATGGGAAGCAATGTCTGATAGCTCTCTCTTATAAGGGAAGAAGAAAACAAAGAAATATTAGGGACCAGAGAGAGACCAGGAAAACCAAGAAACATGAGAGGTTGTCATTCTCTCTGCTCCCTACCCCACTCCAGATCCCAAAAGAAAAATTTTAAATGGAAAAAAGTGAAAGTTCATTTTAAAGTTGCCAATGGACCACGGCTTCTCCATTGACATCCTTTATCACTGAATGGTGTGTTCTCTTAGACAGCTAGCATGGTAATCAAGACCTAATGAGAGAAAGGGGAGAGGGGATTTAATGCCCGCTGCAGAGAACACTTGATGAAAAGTGAGATTGCCTCCAATTCCTCTCAGTGGCTTATTTTTCACAGCTGCATGGAAACCTTTTTATTCTCCTCAGAATTTGCAACAGAAAAGCGTAAAAGCATTTCCTAGGCTGAAAGGAGCCTTGTGCAGAGAGCTGACCCCTGGTTCCAGCCTATTCTCTTGCTCATTTTGTTCAGAGAGAATGCTAATCTGATTGGTTTGAATGTCGCGATTAAGTACGATTGTGTCATCTGGCCTGGCTTAATATTATCTAACCTCAAAAGAAACGGTGTTCTCCCAGGCTAACCAGCTCCCATTCTCAGGGCCTGAACATTTCAAATAACATCAGCTAAAGTATAGATCATGTTTTAAGGCTTCCAGAGGCTAGCCACACTCTACCTCATTGTACCCTCTCCCTCCCCCCTATTAAGTATTACTAGCCAAATTTTCCATATGAGGAAACTGAGGCTCACAGAGATAAAGCAACAGTGGTCACATAGCTAGGTAAAGTATTGGAGGCAGGATTCAAAACCAAGTCTCTGTTGATGCTTCCCATTCTACCACACTGCCTCTTGAGGTTCATTATCAAGTCTTTCTTGGAGGTTATTAGTTTTTTACTCTAGATACCAAGTTTATGATCTGATTGGCTGCCCTTGCTGAGTGACAAAAGCTAAGCAACTGAAAGGAATCCAGAGTTGTAGCCCCTGGACCAAATGGATGCCACTGAAACATTAGGGGAGGGCTCACCCACCAGAATGCATGTCAAAGCAGAAAACAAGCTTCCTTTGCATCTTCCCAAGGTGCATTGTGATAGTCTAGGGTTCTAGGAAAGCCTGATCAGGAGGAATCCAGAGGTAGAAAGAAAAGGACAAAATTAGAACTAGGCCCAAGGCAGTTCTTTGGTTCATGGTCAAGGTAGGAGGGGGATTGGGGGGAAGCTGGAAGGGACCTTCAGAGATCACCTAGTAGTCTAAGCCCTGAGAAGGGAAGTGACAAAAACAGTTAGTTTCTTAGGGGGCAGAATCTCAGTGTCCCCGATCTCTGGCTCAGGAAGGAAGATTAGAAGGAAACAAGAATTTATGAAGTCCTTACTTTTATTGTGCCAGGCACTGTGCTAAGCTCTTTGCAAATATTATCTTACTTGATCTTCACAACCACCTTGGGAGACAGGTGCTATTATGATCCCCATTTTATGGTCAAGGAAACCGAGGCAATCAGGTTAGCAAATATCTGAGGCCACATTTGAACTGAGGCCTTCCTGACTCCAGGCCCAGTGGGACTAACCAAAAAGAGTTGTTTCACTGCAGGAGACAACAGCAACAGCCTGAGATTTCTCCAGCTATACTTTTCTGTTCTCTCAGGGATTTAAAAATATCCAGGGTTTTGACTTTTAAGGTTTGTCTATTTGGTAGTTAAGAGTCTAAGCACCAAGGGACTAGATGTTGTCTTTAGGAAAAAAAATCATCTCATAGTTTTCATTTTAGCACCACCAAAGACAATGAACTTTTCCACTTTAACTTTACCTCTGGGCAGAGGTGCCTCATCAGCGGCCCTTACTCAGATGGGCCATTTTGATCTCCTTGGAAGAAAAGGACTCAATGCACGTGATTAGTCTCTCTGTGTCCCAGTTTTCCGTCTCTACAATGGGGATAACATTTCATCAAATAATTGCTTCTAGTAATGCCCCCGAATAACTACCAGCTAAAGTTCCAGGTAAATAATTAATAAGATTTGGTTCCATTTCTTACCCTGAAGGAATGATTAGTGAATGTCCTTGGGTCTTCGAGCTGTGATTTCTCTAATTATCCACCTGGTCTTCACTATCACGACTCTTCTCTTTGGGGATCTGCCTCACATATTAGCACACCTCATACTCTAACAAGTCTTGAAAATCAGAAGAGGTGGTTCAGTCTTTTGCTTTCCTATTCCCAAGCCAGCAAACCCAGCCAGTTTCTGATCTATGCAGGTGTCCTTAAGGCAGGTTCATTGATGAATTTCTATAAAGTGAATCCTAATGTTCTCTTGACTCCTCTTTGAAAAGAGGAGACGTGTTCTTCTGGGGCCAAGAAATGATCTCTATATCTAGCAAAATCATGCCAAAAATTGGAGGGAAAAAAAATCCTTTTAGGATCACCTGTTCTTTAGTATAACCTTCTGTTAAAACATTGATGATTCTTTCCATAGCTTCAGCTTCTTTTCTCCCTGCTCGGGAATACTGTACTTTCCACATCTCATCCCTTCTCTTTTCCAATTTTGTCCTCTCCCCTTCTTTCTCTTTCCCTCCCTCAGAAATGTGTAGAGGAGGCATGGTGAGAAGTGATGGAGAACCCACTATGATCGCTCTGTTTGCCCCCCAACCTCCAGCCCTGGCTCAGGTAACAACACAGGCTCATATAATTTAGTGCTAAAAGGGTCCTTAGAGATCAGCTAGTCCCACCCTGTCAGTTTTACAGATGAGGAAACTCAAGCTCAGGGAGATGAAATGACTTTCACAAAATGACCCAGGTAAAAACCAAATAGCAGAGCTAGGATTCTAATCCAGGTCTTTGGACTCTACATCCTGTGTTCTCTCCACTACACCATGCTGTCAGTTGGCTGGTCAAGTTCCTTAGTCTCATCTCATGGAGAGACAAGCTTCAAAGGCTTATGTTTCATGGAGAGAAAAATGAGTAGGATTGCTAAGAGAGCTTTTGAAGCCTTACAACTACTATACTGAGTAAAGTGCTTGGAGAACTATCCCATTCAGCACCTCTAACATTAAATTCTTCCAGGATACCCCTTTTGAGCTATATCTGTTGTGCTCGTGAAAAAATTCTCCAACTGGTTCCCTAGTGGGAACACACTGCCTTTGTCTAGCAGGCTCTCTGGAATTTGACTAACCAATAACTATGTATTTGTTTATTTTCCCTTTAGTAAAGTTCCTTTCTTTCCAAATACCAAGACAAGAAAAATGTGGTTTTGTGATACTTTTGCTTGTGTTGACCTGCCTCTAAACAGTCACCTCCATCACTTTCTGAGATGCATCTCTTTTTCTCTTATACCCTTTTGATTTTGAAATCCTGCAATGGATTTTATGCAACCCTTCCAGAATGTAAAGAATCAGGCAGGAGAAGTTTTTAGTGAAGGCATATTGATGCACAAAGTTATGAGAAAATGAGAGCAGAGACACGACATAGACCTCCAGAAATAACACATGTAAAATCACCGATGAGAAGAGGCCACCACAGGGGGATACTGACTGCTAAGTCTGATGACACCTTGCCCACCCCTTCTTCTTGTAAGGTTGCTGATTAAATAGGCTTTGAAATGTAAAAAGTATTAACAAGATAAGTTTCTTCCTCAAAAATTGTCTTACTTTTACTCATATGTTGATTAAAAAAATCTTCTGAGAGCTCTTTAAATACTTTGAACTCCCATCCATTAAGTCTTGAGCTTAGTCTTTTACCTGTCTCCCCGTTACTGGGGGGTCATGGGCTTGAAAAAAAAGCTTGAGAGAGCTGACAAAAATATTTTGCTGCTGATTAATAGGGCTAATGTAATATCTAACTCTAAAGAAATCTAAGTACCTTTCTATTCATTCAAGTAATCCCTATGACCTCAACTCAAGGCTTATTCTAAGGTAATAGTTCTCAAAGTATGGTCTGGAGACCCCTTAGGGTCCTCAAGACCCTTTCAGTAGGTCTACAAGGTCAAAATTTATTTCCTTAATAATACTAGATGTTTTTTCTTTTTGTTTTTGGTTTTGTTTTTTTTTTAGGCAATTGGGGTTAAGTGACTTGCCCAGGGTCACACAGCTAGTAAGTGTCAAGTGTTTGGTCTGAGGCCGAATTTGAACTCAGGTCCTACTGCTTTCAGGGCCGGTGCTCTATCCACTGCGCCACCTAGCTGCCCCAATACTTAGATGTTTTAATGTCTAGTAGGGTAAATGACCCTACTAGAAATAACCCACATAAACCCTCTTGATTGAGGGTTCCTCAACAATTTTTAAGAGTGTTGAGTCAATAAGGTTGAGAACCACTGTTCCAAGGCCTTGCCATGGAAGTGATTGTGGGTTTTTGAAGATTATATGGGTGGAGCACTAGCTCCGCCCAGTCTGTGGGTCAAGGAAATAGATGGTACATGTGTTGTCCAAGAACTAGCTCTGCAGAGTGTGGAAGGGTTTCTCATCAAAAGTTTGATTAAGAAGTGAGACATTTTTTCAGCTCCTGTGATTCACAGAGATCCTTTGCTCAGGTGTGGAAGAGCTTTGAGCCACAGTGGCACAGGGAATGCCTACACTGATGACATCGGGGTTCCTTGAAGTCTTGGCACAAGCATGTACAGAGAGAGTGCTGTGCCATGTGCTGGAGGAGATCAGGGCTTCCTCAATGGGGATACTCCATCCAATGGAGAAAAATCTCTCCGTTTTCAAATTAGTACCAGTTCCCACCCTTGCCCCCTCCCCTCCAGGACCTTTCCCCTCAGCTTCACCTCTGGGTAGAGACATCTCATCAACAGCCCTTATTTGGAATGGGCTATTTTAACCTCCTTGGAAGAACAGGATTCAGTCAATGTAATTAGGTTTTCTTTGTCCTAGTTTTCCCATTTGTACAATGGAGACAACATTTCATCCAAAAAGTTGCTTTGTTTAATACTCCTGAGACAAAAAGTGTGGTATTTTAGATAGGGAGTCATCCTTTGAGACTGAAAGTCTTGGGTTTAAGTCCTGTCTCTGACATAGACTAGCTGTGTGACCCTGGGTAAGTCACTTAACCTTTCTTTGCTCTAGGCAACTCTCCAAGATTGTAATTTACAGACAAGTTGCTGAGCTAGGTTGATGGAGTGATTTTCTACTCTCAGAGTTCTCTCTCTTGATGAAATCCTTGTTCTGGGTTCCTCCAAAAGTAGAAAATGCCCCTAAACAGCTAAGACTCTTTGCCAGTGCTAGATAAATAATTCCCAAGATCTAGTTCTACCTCCTAGCCTTAAGAAACAGTAAGTGAATAGGTGTTAAGAAACAATAGGTGTCAGAGAACAAATGGCCAGTGGAAGGCTAGCCCCACCTGACGAAACCAAAGGCCTTGAAAATGTTGAGCAGATCCCCAGGCCATGATGCTCCAGAAACACTCTAGAAAATTTGGCTGTCCCTTTTTTTGTAGAGGGGAAAATGGAGCCCGAGCAGCATCTATGTGACTTCCCTGTGGGTCAGCACTCTCATCCCTGACTTGGGCCCTGTATGTTGCTCACTGGCCGTGTCTCTCAAAGTGCTTTTCTAAGGATACAGGCAATATCTGTCACCTTTGGGGAGTATCGTGAATGAAACTTTGAGAATGTGACTAATGGTAGGTTTGTTTGTTTGTTTGTTTTTTAATTTCCATAGAAGAGCCCAGTGAAGCAGTTTCAAATGAAGCAAGCAGGCACAAGGAAGAAGACCCCAGCGCAGTGTCCACAGACAACGTGGTATGTACACTTTGAAATGCCTTTGGAACCAAGTGACAGGCTCATAAAAGGACAGACATTTCCAGTCAGTGACAATGTCAGCATTGTTAGAAAGGGAAGTTTTTTTATGTTGTCATTTCTGTCCCGGAAATTATTCTTTTCAGAGAGTCACAAATGTAAATAGCTAATGAATGCTTGGTATTCATACAGCATTTTACACCTAAGAAGTCGTTTTTCTTCAGCACCCTTGGAAAGCAGCAGAATTCTCCTCTTTGGACAGATGGTAGGATTCAAACGGAATTAAGCCCAAGAACATGAAGCAAGCCATTGTTAGTGCTCTCGTATTCAGGCCTTCCTGGCTTCCAGTTCTCCCTGGTAGACCACACCTCTGCCTCTTTGAATCATATCAGTTCTTAAGGTAGCCTCAGTGTTTGGCATATTGGGAGCTTTCTCATCTTTCTAAGGGAAGTGGGACCCCTTTAACAACCTGGGAAAGTTTGAAATGATGAAAAAAAAAAGCATTAGAGGCAGACGAACAAGAAGGAGTCTGTGTACATGTATGTACATATGAATCGAACCAGCTTTTGAAAATATAAATAAGAGTCTTTGTTGTTGTTGTTGGGGGAAAGGGGGTGAGAAGGAAAGGTGGGTCCAGAGCTGTGATTTCCTTGGGATGGAGAATTTCTGGTGTGGGAATGTTTCCCACCAATGAAGCTCTTCGATTCATCCAAGATGTATAGCCTTAGAGGGTACTGAGAATTTAAGTGATTGCCCAGAGTCACATAATATGTCAGGGGATGAACTTGAACCTGAGTCTTGTGAGCTCTGAGACCAGCCCACTATCCACTATGCCATCCTATACCTTAAACCAAGAATAAGAGTAACTCATTTACATCGGTGCTTTATAGCTACAAAGCACAGTGCAGACATTAATTATCTAATTCAGTTGTCACAATGACCCTATCAAGTCATTGCAATATTAGTATTCCCATTTTATAGGTGAAGAAACCAAGGCTCAGAAAAGTTGTGATTTATCAGAATATGACACCCAATAAATAGCAGGCTCATGGGGCATAGTTTGCTCAAACCCCATCCTAGGCAAGAGTGTTAACATTGTTTTAATGTTATCTCTTTCTCTTCAGATGCTATCAAGATATTCAGCACTTAGCACAGTGCCTGGCACTTAATAAATGTTGATTGATTGATTCAGATTCCAGGCCCAACTTTAAACTGAGGCACATTAGAAAAGAGCCCTGTGCATTTGCTTTGGTTCCATTAAGTCAGTATTTGGTTTTTATGCTCAACCTTTAAAAAATATGGCTCCTGAGGCTGATTTTCTAATGTATGTGACATTGCTCCCTAGACTCACCCTGATCCCCGTTTGTGGATTTTCACCATTAGAATGTTGCAATGGGTAATAATAATATGTTGCTCATTTCCACAACTCAAGGCTAAAATGGACTGGGTTCAATCTTGGTGACCTCTATTTAATAAAAACTCATGTATTCCCCCAGTTTCCCTTGGGAATGTCAGAATTTGTCTCTTGCCTTGGTCTTTGCAAAAAAGAAAAATGGACTTTAGCTCCCAGTCAAGTGCTCAGGCTAGCAAAACATCATACATGGAACACATTTTATTTAACCTAACAGAAAACGTAAAGAACTCATACTTTAGTCTATAAACAGTCAAGTCCAGTTCCTTTCCCTTGCTGGTTGACCTCCGCTTTACCGAGACACCTAAATAGTCCTCCTGACTTATAGTGTTGCCCTGGATGGGACAGCGTCACTCTCACGTACATAAACATATACACATACACATACACTTGAAATTGCCAGAGAGTCAAGTGACTCCTCCTGGATCATGCTAAGTTCTCTTCCCTCTCTCTCTCTCCCCCCATTTAAGAATTTTCAGTCCCTGTAAATTCCATCAGTCACATTATTCTGTAGCCCCAATTTTGAGTATGTGTTATGTATTATTTCATACAGCTTATGCACTCTCCTAAATGCTTTCCCCAGTACCTTTTGTTTTTTTGTTGTTGTTCAGTTGTGTCCAACACTTCGTGACCCCAGTGGGGTTTTCTTGGCAAAGATACTGGAGTGGTTTGCCATTTCCTTCTCCAGCCCATTTTACAGATGAGGAAACTGAGGCAAACAGGGTGAAGTGACCTGCCCAGGGTCACACAGCTCATCAGTGTCTAAGGCCAGTTTTGAACTCAGGAAAAGGAGTCTTCCTGATTCCAAGCCCAGTGCTCTAAGCACTGTACCACCTGGCTGTGCTCAGGTTACACAGGGGCATATATTATCCTCTCCAAGTTTCTGCTTTTAAATCACAACGGGGCTTCACACTGAGCTGTTAACAGTTAGTAAGACCTATGTGTTAACAAATTGTGTCAGTTGTTTTCCTCCTTGCAGGAAAGCCCCTCTTCATGCCCCATTTTATTTGTAGTAACAGCTCACATTTGCATAGTATCTAGTTCACTTCAATTTTAGCAAAGCATTTAACAAAGTATCCGATGTTATTCTTATGGAAAAAAATGGAGAGATATCGACTAGACAGTAATACAATTAGATGTATTTGGAAAACTTGGAATGGCTAGACTCAAAGAATAGTCGTTGATGGTTCAATGTCAGCTTGGCAGGTATCCAGTGGCATGCCCCAAGGATCTCTGTGGTTTAATCTTTTTTTATCAATGACTTGGATAGAAGCATTTTGGTTTGCTCATCACATTTGTAGATGCCGCAAAGCTGGAGAGGGTGGGGAGGGAGAGTCAACACAGTGGAGGACAAGGTTAAGATCAGGAACTAAATATCCCATGAACTTCAGTAAGGGTAAATGTCAAGTCTTACACTTGAGTTCAGTAAACTGGCCTCCCTGGGGAAGGCATGCTTAAATGGCAGTTGGTTTGGGAAAAGATCTGGGGATTTGAGTGGACTGCAGACTTGATAGAAATCAGCAAGGTGTGATGTGGCAACCCTAAAAGCTCATGCAACTTGGGCCTACACCACAAGAGGCCAAGTGACGGTCCCTCTCTCCTCTTGCCCAGTTTGACCACGTTGGTAGTATCGTGTTCACTTCTGGTGCTCTAGTTTAAAAACAATCTGACTAAGTTAGAGGGCCTCAAGACGAGGCAGCTGGGATGGCAGAAGGCCTTGAGCCTGGGTCATACCTATAAAAAGAGACTGAAAGGACTTGGGCCTTTTCCTTTGGAAAAAAGAAGACCGAGAAAATTCTAGCTCCCTTCAAGTGTTTGAAAGGCAGCCGTCACACCAGAGAGGTTAGATTTGTTCTGTTTGGCCCCAAAAAGCAGAAACAGGAGCGAGGTTTGGATTTTACAAAGCAGTAAATTCAAGTTTGATGTCAGGAAAAACTTGGTCAACAAGAGCTGTTCTAAAAGTGGGAGGATTGATACTTACTAGCTGTGTGACCCTGGGCAAGTCACTTAACCCTGATTGCCTAGGCAAAAGTAAATAAATAAATAAATAAAATAAAATAAAATAAAATAAAATAAAATAAAAGTGGGAGGAGCTGCCTTGGGAGGAGGTAGTGATTTCTAGGTGGTGGGTACAGTGGAGAGCACACAAGGCCTGGAGTCAGAAGCCTGGAGTTCAAATGTGCCTCATGTGGGCCCTGGTCAAGTCACTGAACCTCTGACTGACTTCAGTTTTCTCAACTGTAAAATGGGGATAACAATTATATCTACCTTCCAGGGTTGTTGTGAGGAAAAAATAAGATAATATTTGTAAAGCGCTTTGCAAACCTTATAACAAGATACAAATGTGAGCTGTAGTGTCCTCCTCCTGGCAGGGGTGACTTCATGGCAGTAAAGCATAGTGATGGTTCCTTTCAAATATGGACCCATTCCACCTCCTAAATCCTGGGATTCTATGAAAGCACTTTCTCATAATAGCCCATGATATCGATCGTAATATCAGTGTTATTCCTTCTTTCTAAGATGAACACTGGATTAGAGTTGGAGTGATCCTCATTTGAGTTTTGACTGCCATTGCTAGCTAGACCACCTTGGACACGTCATTCAGCATTGGACAGTGGAAAGAGGGCTGTCTTTGGAGTCAGAGGACTTGGATTCCAATCCCTCCTCTGCCACTTCCTAGCTGTGTGACCTTGGGCAAGCCACCTAACTTCTTCAGCCTTTAGTTTCTTCATCTTTGAAATTAAGGAGTTGGGATCAGATGATGTCTGAGGTCCTTTACAGCTCTAAATGTATCATCTCTGAGCTTCCATTTCCTTCCCCTGAAAACGAGAACAAGAAATTCTTGCACTGTTAATCTTACAAGATTATAAGGATTGACTGAGAAGGCATGTTAGAGCATTCTGTAAACTGAAAAACATTATGCAAAGGACAGCCTTGTTAATATTTTGATTATTACTTCCATGCTCGCAACACACAAATCTCTAGACGAGGAGAGTTGTAGATTGGATTTCACTGGTTTCGATGCTGGTGGGGGCTAGCTCTGGCTGTTTTCCACTCGAATATTACATCCACCAATCCCTAATGGGGCAACAAAAGGGAAGATGGTTTTGCTTTGTTCTAGGGGAAGTCGTATTTTTTTCCTCAGGTAGGTAGTAATGATTTTCCCCTGTTATGAATTGTGTTAATAACATTCTTAAATTCCACAGGGTAATCTCCCCCCAGCATAAACAGCAGAGCCATGCTATAGATTTCCGTTCCATTGCAAGATGCCAGTCGGAGGCTGTACAGATATAAAACTCTTCCCCCTTAAAGAAATGCTTGTTTTGTTGCCTGCCTCTCTCTGCACTATGTCTCCTCTGCAGCAGACATTTGAAGATAATGAATGAAGTCATGGCATCGGATGACTCACAGTCACTTAGGCACCTAATTTTTCAGGAACAATTGATTTTCAAAGACCAAACTCCAAACTTTCAAAGGTTGCTCGCCTCTGCCTGTACCCTTTGAGTGCCCCCAATTATTTATGGATGACAAATTACCCAGGCTTAGCATGTCTATTTGTGGGCTGAAATCTCTAGGGTGGCCCATGCCCACTCCCTACAGGTTAGGCAACAGGAAAATTTCCCAATTGCTTTTCCCAGAGCCCAATCCAGACCCCCCCCCCCAAAAAAAAAAGGACCAGCTCCAAAGTCCGATGAGAGCCTCCATGATTAAGCCCCAAGTTTATTGTGATTATAACAGAAAACAAAACATTAGATTCATCTCCAGGCAGCAGTAGAAAGCAATTTCACTGCAGCCATCCTACTGACTCAGAAGCCTTCAGGTCACAAGCCCCATAATGGTATTGTATCCTCATAGGCAATATATCAAATATGATCTTTCGAACTTTGCCTATGACTTTTAATCACCATATATATTGCTGGGTGGGAAGCCTCATTTCGGCTTCTGCCTATGACATATTGCTGTTAATGTACTCTTTCTTAAAGGCTGCCTAGTGACCAGACCTAGCTTTGCTTTAATTTGGTCCTCTGTTTGGGTTGAGAGAATTGTAGGCTGTTGGCTTTTTTGACTTGTGTTTTTCATGTGCTAAAGGGAGAGAGCTCTAGCCCTGAATTTCTGAGGACCCCTTTGTTTGGTTTAACCCAAAGCCAGAAATTTCAGTTCTTAGCAAACTTGCCTCTCTGGCTAGATTTTTGTGTTGGCAGTTTGGATTTCTGGCAAGAGGCAGATTCATTCAACAAATATTTATTTGAGTGCGTTATTGTGTGTGCAGTGCTGTGGTTCAAATACTTTAATGCCCGAGCTTGGTATTTTCTAGTTTTTATTCCTCTCTTTGTTTAGTGGTTATTGGCCACTGAAGGAAACAAATTATCAGGCATTTTTTCAGCATTGCATCCTAAAAGCCGCTTTCAATTGTACAGTCAGCTCTCAATTATTTAGCCTAATGGAAAGAAGCAGTGGCATGGATTGTCGAAAAGAACAGATAATAACAATCCTGTATATTTGGCTTTGGAGTGTCCTCTGGCTGGCTTGGACTTGTTGCTGCTGCTGCTTTCAAGCAGAAGTTAAGGGGAAAGAGATTTTGACACAGTGGTATGAAGAGTGTTCTAACGATGAGAGCTGTCCAAAAATGAATGGCTTGCCTTGGAACATGGCAGTCTCAGTATCAGAATATGATAGAACTAGGAGGGAACTTAGAGATCATTTGGCCAACCCCCCTCCTTTAACAGACTGATGAATGGAGGCCCAAAGCAGAGAGCTTCCTGGTACTCAAAGTATTCAAGGAGAGCCTGCCGGAGAGGAGGCTATAGAGGGATCACCACATTGGATGAACAATGGAACCGGATGACCACAAAGGTCCCACTAGCCCTGAGCTTCCGCAATAGTCTTAATGTTAAAATGATTTTCCATTTTTGGCATATGTCAATGAAAGGTACAGGGAAATGGTCTACCATAGTATAAAGAGACCAGCCTAGAACTTAGAGCTTATTCCAATTATCCAGAGTGGATAGTCCCCACACAGATAATCAAAAATCGATTGCATATGCTTGTGCTGGATAGGGGTGTGTACAATGGCAATAACCTTATGCATTTATTCGCACTTTTCTCCTTATGTTGCAGAAAATAGAAATAATTGATGATGAAGAAAGTGATATGATAAGTAATTCAGAAGTGGAGCAAATGAGTTCTCTCTTGGATTATAAGGTAGAAGTAATTTGGGTTTTTTTATCTTCATTGATATCATTTGGTCTTGCTAAAAATAATTTTGAATTCTGCATTTCCAACTCTCATCCAATCCTATCTGAAGTAATCTAATGAGTATTTATTAAGCTCCTACTGTGTGGAAATCATTATGTCAGCCATTAGGGATATAAGACAAAACAAAATATAGTCCCTGTCTTGAAGGAACTCATCTCCCAGTGGGGGCGATGCATCCTATAAACAACTAAGCATCTCGATAACCCCAAGGCATTAATGGCACATGTTGGCCCCAGGCCTGTGCTACTCCCTTCTGGGAAGTTCAGTGCCCCAAGGTATCTCAGCAACTCCCTCAACCCACCTTGGTACCAATTAGGGAACCAGGGGAAATAGACTTTGGTGAGGTCAGAGTTTGTGGACTGCTGGTGACAGGGGCAGGGGGAGGGGCTCATGATGCCAAACTTTTTTTCTTTTTAATCATCATATCTGTTTATATCCAAATGGATCTTTTTCAAATGGGGGTGCTTCAGGAGCCACTTGCACCATGATATTTTTGATTCTCTGCCATTTGGGATAGCAAAAAGCCTTTCATAATTTTGTCTTGGAATAGAATTTGTTCTAAAGAGTAAATTATTTTCTTTATATGGTAATTTACCTGTTCTATGGGACATTAAAAAAAGAATTTTCAGAGCATTTTTAATGGCTCAGGAGACTACAGAATGACTATGAATAGAGGTGACCTTTTCTTAATGTCACTTGTCACTGAACTGAATGGCTTGTTGTGACAGGATGCCATACATAACTTTGTTTGTTTTTATTAAATTTTGACATCGGCGATCAGTCTTTCTGTCCATATGTTGCCCGCATAGGTGTTCATGCTGTCCCTCGGTGAATGGGAATCCTCTACCCAGGGAGAACTTTGTAGCATTCTGTGGCTGTCTTTTGACGCCCCAAGGTTCTTTTCTTTGAGCACCTTTAGTGTTCAGAGCAGAGCTGGAAATCAGGAGATGTTAACTGAGAGTAGCATTTAATTGGAAAAGACAGCAGCTGTCATTCTCTACAAAATCTTTTCAGTTTTGCTAGTTATTTCATTGGCCAGATTCTGTTTTCCAAATGTTCCTAACACATCAGGTTTTCAAATATTGAAGAATACAAATACAGAAGGAAACTGTCTTTTAAGCAATCTTTGCAAAGGAGGTCAGGGAGGACAGTCTGATCATGTGCTTCCTTACAGCTGTCTTTCCCACTAGGAATTATTCGAGTGAGCCCTTCTGGGGGACAAGAGCACATTCTAATCCCTCTTCCATGTCATTCAGTGAGTCAGGAAACATGGAGCAGGCACCTCCAGTATGCAAAGCCCTGGGCACCCCAAGTTGGAAGCTGATAGAGCTCCACAAGCCACCACTTAGCAGGTGGACTCGATCAGGAGTCAGCCCTACATCTGTCCCTTCATCAAGTCCCTTCTCTCTTTGCCTCCATTTCCCTGTCTGTGGAAGGGGATTGGAATAGAGACTATCAAAGGTCCCCTGTAGCTGCACAATCTCTGACTCCAGGTCAGAGGGCCACGTTGTCCGACTATAAAGCGGTTTCCTAGCAGTGCAGATGGGAGGGGGCCCAGGGCTTAGTTAGTAAGCTCACTTCCTAAGCCTCCTTTGCCTGAGGCTTCTGAGCTGCTTGAGGAAGTTTGAAGGCCTGGCCCAGAGGAGGTTGTACAGTCCAGTTATGCCAATTAGCTTTTGTGCCAGGCTGTAAAGGGCATTTAGTATCCTGGCCCTTTTCATTGTAGCAGGTGCTGTAGGGAACAACGAGCTGTTTCACTGTTACTTGGGGGGAGGAGGGCCTTTGGAGTCCTCCCCTCCTCCCCCATAACCCCATGAACGACTTTGTTGGAACTCACAAACACCAATACATGTAGAGTAGCCAGAGAACTGCAGAACTGGTGTTGGCGTGATTGCTTCCCAAGAAAGGCCGCATCGAAAATCAACTTGCAATGCCTGTTTTTGTTTTTGACAGCCTAATCTGTATTGGATCATAATGTGTGGTTTACCTTTACCCTGCTTAAAAGAAATTATTACACCGTGCGTGTAAACGCCCCCACACACACACACGGTTATTTGGCGCCTCTAGACAAGTGACTTTTTTTTTTTTAGTTGAACATTGATTTATGTAGTAGAGTGTCATCTTGGGAAGGCTCCTCCCCCCCACCCCCAACCTCTGCAGTTCTGTGATGCTATTAAATCAATTCAGCTTTTCTGTTCGGTGCTACTTATAAATTACTCCGAGTGGTTGTTTTTTTGTTTTTTTTTTTTCCCTGAGCACTGAGTTGAATCTACATGTTATTCTTGTGATTCCATGTTACAAATGGAAAGAATCCCTTCTTTGTATATTCTCTCATTGCTACCCATTGATACTGAGCGTAGACATTTGGAAGCTTCCGATTAGGTCGGAGCTTTGGAAACCCAAGCCAAGACCAAGGCCTTGTGTGATGCAGGGTGGTGCGCAAAGGCCCTGAGGCCCAATTGTCTGGGTCAGAAAAACTACCTCAACTTGGCAGCTGTAAGCAGACTCAATGATGGAGTCAGCAAAGAAGGAAGGAAATGGGCATTTATGAGGGCCTACTCTGTGCCAGGCACTGCTAAGCACCTTCGAAATATTATTTCCATTTAATCTTCATTCACAACACCCCTGGGAAGTATATGCTGCTTTTATCCCCATTTTATAGTTGGAAAAACTGAGGCAGACCAACATTAAATGACTTGCCCAGGGTCACGCAGTTAGAAAGTGTCTGAGGCTGACTTAAGGCTAGGCGATCTCTCCACTGTGCTACTAGCTGCCTCCTTTGCTCTGCAAGGCTCTTCGAATGCTTCCTATGGGTCATCCTGTTGGATGAGAGCTTCCATCTAATTGAGTGGATTTAGCAGCAAGACAAATGAGCTCATTGTGGTGTGGGCAATTCGGTAGTCAGTGCTCTTATTTCAGTGCTTCCCACAAGCTCCTCCTTTTCCCCGGAAATTACTCGGGCTACACATAACAAATTACAGATGATCTAGAAAACGGACAGTATATTTGCAAATAGCTGCCTATAGAAGGGCCTAGAAGATGATTTCAAAGCTGTTTATGTTTTCGAAACACTACATGACTCCTTAGAATTTGTCTGAAAAATACGGGACCTGAATCTGCAAAGATAACTATGACCTTTGTAAGCATGAATTAATTTTTTAAAAGTGATCTCTAATGGATTGTGAGTGCAGCTAGGAAAGGACTGCATAAGGGCCAAATGGGGGATAATGATGCTTTATAGAAAAAAGGCTTCCTGGGTAGCACTTTACTAATACTGCTGCCTTGACAACTACTAGTAATAAAGGCTGGAGGCCTTAAATGAGGCCAGCCTGCTAGAAGTAGGACGTGGGCAATTTTATTGCCAAGCTTGTAGTAACCCTGCTTGTCAATACAAAATACCTCTTGATAAGGAACTCCGTTTGTACAGATGATTTATTTCTGATCAAGCTGTCTGCAAAGGCAGATCCCAGAGGCAGTGTGGTAAATGGTGTCGCCAACACATTTCATGCATTGGATGTGATTTTCCCTTGGCCATCTCCGTCAAGACAGCCAAAATGCCAAGAAACTCTCATTGTTAGTATGTTTTTATATGGCTCTTAGTCAACACTGTTTTAAAAAAAATTTATGTCTTATTTATTTTTTTCCAATTACATGTAAAAACAATTAACATTCATTTTTTAAAATGTTGAGTTCCCAATTCTCTCCTTCCTTCCCTCCCTCTCCTCCCCCCTCCTCCAGAAGGCAAGCAATGTGATAATAGATCATACATGTGCAGTCATGCAAAACATATTAGTCATGTTGTGAAAGAAAACACAGACCAAAAAAAAAAAAACAAGAAAAATAAAGAAAGTAAAAAAGTATGCTTCCAGCTGCATTTATACTCCATCGATTCTTTCTCTGGAGGTGGATAGCAATTTTCATCATGAGTTCTTTGGAATTGTATTGGGTCATTGTATTGCTGAGAATAGCTAAGTCATTCATAGTTAATCATCCTTACGATATTGCTGTTAATGTGTACAATGTTCTCTGGTTCTGCTCATTTCACTTTGCGTCAGATTATATAAGTCTTAGCATATTTTTCTGAAAGCATCACGCTTATCATTTCTTATATCACAATAATATTCCATCACAATCATTTACCACACTTGCTCAGGCATTCCCCAATTGATGAATATCCCCTCAGTTTCTAATTCTTTGCCACCACAGAAAGAGCTGCTCTCTATATTTTTTTGTAAAAATAAGTCCTTTTTTTCCCTTTAATCCCTTTGAAATAGACCTAATAGTGATATTGCTGGATCACATGGTGTATACGGTTTTATAACCCTTCATATCTTTTGGCCATTTCTCAATTGGGGAATGACATGTATTCTTATAAATTTGTCTCAGTTCTCTATGTATTTGAGAAATGAGGCCTTTATCAGAAAAACTTGCTCTAAAAATTTTTCCCACTTTTCTGTTTTCCTTCTAATCTTGGCTGCACTGGTTTTGTTTGTGCAAAAACTTTTCAGTTTAAAGTAATCAAAATAATCCATTTTATGTCCCATTATGCTCTCTGTCTCTTGTTTAGTCATAAATTCTTCTCTTATTCATAAATCTGACTGGTGAAATAGTCCATGCTCTTCTAATTTGCTTATGATAACATTCTTTATGTCTAAATCATGTACCCATTTTGACCTTATCTTGGTATACAGTGTGAGATGTTGATCTATACCTAGTTTCTTTCAAGCTGCTTTTCAATTTTCCTAGGAATTTTTGTCAAATTGTGAGTTCTTGTCCCAAAAGCTTGGATCTTTGGGTTTGTTAAACACTAGATTATTATGGTCATTTGCTATTGTGTATTGAGTCCCTAATCTGTTTCACTGATCCATCACTCTATTTTTTTTAGCCAGTATCAGATTTTTTTTTTTTTTTTTTGGTGATTACCACTCTGTAATACAGTTTGAGATCTGGTACTGCTAGACAACCTTCATTCACATTTTTTTTTCATTGATTCCCTTGATGTTTTTGACCTTTTGTTCTTCCAGATGAATTTTGTCCATTTTTTTTAGCTCCATCAAATAATTTTTGGTAGTTTAATTGGTATGGCACTGAATAAAGTAAATTAATTTAGGTAGAATTGTCATTTTTATTATATTGACTTGGCCTACCCATGAGCCATGAATATTTCTCCAATTATTTAGATCTGACTTGATTTGTGTGAAAAGTGTTTTGTAATTGTGTTCATATAGTTCCTGGGTTTGTCTTGGCAGGTAGACTCCCAAGTATTGTATATTGTCTTTCACTGTTTTAAATGGAATTTCTCTTTCTATCTCTTGCTGCTGGACTTTGCTGATAATAAACTGCTAGTTTATGTGGTGTTTATTTTATATCCTGCAACTTTGCTGAAGTTGTTTATTTTTCAACTAGTTTTTTAGTTCATTCTCTAGGATTCTCAAAGTATGCCAACATATAATCTGCAAAGAGTGATAGTTTTGTTTCCTCATTGCCTGTTCTATTTCAATTTATTTTTCTTATCTTATTGCTATAGCTAGCGTTTCTAGTACAATATTGAAGAATAGCGGTCATAATGGGCATCCCTGCTTCACCTCTGATCTTATTGGGAAGGCTTCTGGCTTATCCCTATTAGAGATAATGCTTGCTGATCATTTTTGATAGATTCTACTTATCATTTTAAAGAAAATTCTATTTATTCCTATGCTTTCAAGTGTTTTTTTTTAAATAGGAATGAGTGCTGTATTTAGTCAAAAGCTTTTTCTGCATCTATTGAGATAATACGGTTTTTGTTGTTTTTGTTTTATATGGTCAGTTATGCTGATAGATTTCCTAATATTGAACCAGCCCTGCATTCCTAATATAAATCCTAGCTGGTCATAGTGTATAATCTGTGTGATGTATTGCTATAATCTCCTTGCTAGTAATTTATTTAAAAATTTTGCATCAATATTCATTAGGGAAATTGGTCTATAGTTTTCTTGCTCTGTTTTTGCTTTTCCTGGTCTAGGTATCAGCACCATATTTGTGTTTTAAAAGTAATGTGGTAGGACTCCTTCTTTGCCTATTTACCCAAATAGCTTATATAGTATTAGAATTAATTATATAGCATTAGATTAGTAATATATAGTATTAGATACTAGCGTTAACTATATAGTATTAGAATTAATTGTTAAGTGTTGTGTGAATCCAGCTGGGCCTGGGGACTTTTTTTTTCTAAAATAGTTATTTAAGTATTGTATTTCTTCTTCTGTTAACCTGTTAACAATTTATATTTTTATAAATATTCACTAGATTGCTAGATTTCTTGGCATATGCTTGGGCAAAATAGCTGCTAATAATTGCTTTAGTTTCCTCTTCATTGGTGGTGAATTCACCTTTTTCATTTTTGATACTGGTAATTTGGTTTTCTTTTTTTTTAATCAAATTAACCAGCAGTTTATCTCTTTTATGGATTTTTTCACAAAACCAATTCCTAGTTTTATTTATTAGTTCAATGGTTTTCTTCCGGTTTTATTAATCTCTCCTTTAATTTTCAGGATTTCCAGTTTGGTGTTTAATTGGGCATTTTTAATTTGTTCTTCTTCTAGTTTTTTTTAATTGTATACCCAATTCATTGATCTGCTCTTTCTCCATTTTATTGATGTAAGTGTGTAGAGATATAAATTTTCCCCTAAGTACTGCTTTGGCTATGTCCCATAAATTTTGATATGTTGTCTCATTGTTGTCATTTTCTTTGATGAAATTAAATTGTTTCTTTGATTTGTTCTTTGACTCATTCATTCTTTAGGATTAGATTATTTAGTTTCTCATTAATTTTTAATCTGTTTCCACAGCTGTTTATTGAATATAATTTTATTGCATTATGATCTGAAAAGTTTGCATTTAATATTTTGAATTTTCTGCATTGGGTTGTGATACATGATACATGGTCAGTTTTTGTGTAGGTGCCATTTACTGCTGAGCAAAAGGTATATTCCTTTCTACTCCCATTCAGTTTTTTTCCAGAGGCCTATCACTATCTAACCCTTATAAAATTCTTTTTTTTTAAATGGGATTTTATTTTATTTTATTTTATTTTATTTTATTTAGGCATTTGGGGTTAAGTGACTTGCCCAGGGTCACACAGCTAGTAAGTGTCAAGTGTTTGGTCTGAGGCCAAATTTGAACTCAGGTCCCCCTGGCTGCAGGGCCAGTGCTCTATCCACTGCGCCACCTAGCTACCCCTACCCTTATAAAATTCTGCTCATCTCCTTAACTTCTTTCTTGTTTATTTCATGGTTAGATTTATCTAGTTCTAAGAAGGGAAAGTTGAAGTCCCTCACTAATATAGTTCTATTGTCTTATTTCATCCTATAACTCATTTAACTTTTCCTTTAAGAATCTGGATGCCATACCATTTGATGCATATATGTTTAATATTGATATCACTTCATATTGTTCTCAATGTCTAGTATGATACATTTTCAAAATGAAACAGGTTAAATAAACATTTATGCATATCATGTATTGGGGTGGAGAGGAGTCTGTAACCATCCTTATTTCAAATATTTTGTATTGAAAGGAAACTGCCTGTCCTTATGGGTGCTATGTGTAAATTCTGGTATTCTGGCTAGGCTATCTACTCTTCCTCCTCTAGTTAAATAAAGCAAGAACAAAAACTAAAACTAAAACCCTCTCATTTGTGGATGACAGTTTTCCAGATTCCATTTTAAAGAGGGTGAGATTGTATATAGGATTACATCTGTGGGTGAGAAGGAAACAGTAGGATGAGATGAATTCTCTACATCAAATACTCAATTTTCTTGAACATTTCCCTAGTGAATAGTGAGAAAGATAAATATAGGAAATTTAAGGTATTTAAACAAAATCGTCTCCAAATAAATGGTTTTCAAAAATGCAAAAAAAAAATATTGATATTACTTCATTGACTACCTTTTAGCAAAAGTACCTTTTAGCAAAATATCATTTCCCTGTTTATCTCTTTAAATGTATTTTTGCTATTACTTTGTCTGAGATCATGATTGTTATCTCTACTTTTTTTACTTCAACTGAAGCATAATAGATTCTGCTCCAGCCTCTTACCTTTACTCTGTGTGTGTTTCTCTGCTTCAAGTATGTTTCTTGTAAACAATGTATTGTCGGATACTGGTTTTTAAATCCACTCTGCTATCTGCTTCTGTTTTATGGGTGAGTTCATCCCATTCACATTCAGTTATGATTACTGTGTATTTCCCTCCATCCTCTTTTTTCCCAGTGTTTGTCCTTCTCTTGGTCTCTTTTCACCTTCTCCCTCTTCAAAAGTCTGTTTTGCTTCTGACCACTGCTTCCCCAAGTCCACCCTTCCCTTTGTCATTCCTTCCTTCTCTTATTCCCTTCCTCTCCTGCTTCCCTGTAGGGCAAG
This sequence comes from Vombatus ursinus, assembly GCF_900497805.2. NCBI lineage: Eukaryota > Metazoa > Chordata > Mammalia > Diprotodontia > Vombatidae > Vombatus > Vombatus ursinus. The sequence goes on along the minus strand of NW_020944469.1, from coordinate 5,338,233 downwards.
ATAGATTCTATACCTGAGTGTGTACATTATTCCCTCTTTGAGCCAATTCCAATGAGAGTATGGTTCAAGTGTTTACCACCTCCATCTTCCCTTCCAATGTAAAAGCTCTTCCTTTCACACCTCTTCTATGTGAGATAATTTACCCCAGTCTACCTTATCCTTCCCCCTTCTCTCAATGCATCTTTCTTTTTCATCCCTTAATTTTATTTTTTTGAAATCACCACATCATAGTCAATTCATTCCTATATTCCTTGTCTATGTATACTCTTTCTAACTGCCTTAATAATGACAAAGTTCTATGGAATTACAAGTATCATCTTCCTATGTAGGAATATAAACAATTTAAATTTATTGAATCCCTTATGATTTCTCTCTCATGTATAGCTTTATATGCTTCTCTTGAGTCTTATATCTGAAAATCACATTTTCTATTCAACTCTGTTCTTTTCATCAGGAATGCCTGAAAGTACTCTATTTCATTAAATGTCTGTTTTTACCCTGAAGAATTATGCTCCATTTTGCTGGGTAGGTTATTCTTGGTTGTAATCCCAGCTCTCTTGCCCTTTGGAATATCTCATTCCCAGCCCTCTGATCTTTTAATATAGAAACTGCTAAATATTGTGTTATCCTGACTATGGCTCCACAACATTTAAATTGTTTCTTTCTTAGTGCTTGCAATATTTTCTTCTTGACCTGTGAGCTCTAAAATTTGGCTATAATATTCCTTGGAGTTTTCCTTTTAGGATCTCTTTCAGGAGGTGATCAGTAGATTCTTTCAATTTCTATTTTACCCTCTGTTTCTAGGATATCAGGGCAGTTTTCCTTGATAATTTTCTGAAATATCATGACTAGGTTCTTTTTTTGATCATAGCTTTTAGGTAGTCTAATAATTCTTAAATTATCTCCCCTGAATCTATTTTCCAGGTCAGTTGTTTTTCCAATGAGATATTTTACATTTTCTCTTACTTTTTCATTCTTTTGATTGTGTTGTATTATTTCTTGATGTCTCATGGAGTCATCAGCTTCCACTTGCCCAGTTATAATTTTTATGGAATCATCTTCTTCAGTGAGCTTTTATACATCCTTTTCCACTTGTCCAGTTCTGCTTTTTCAGGAGTTGTTCTCTTCAGTGGATTTTTGTGCCTCTTTTACCATTAAGCTAATTCTGTTTTTGAAGGTGCTTTTTTCATTATTTTTTGTGCTTCCTTTACCAAGCTGTTGACTCTGTTTTCATAATTTTCTTGTGTCACTCATTTCTTTTCCCAAATTTTCCTCTACTTCTCTTATTTGATTTTTTTATATCCTTTTTGAGCTCTTCCAGGAATTCCTTTGGGTCCTGTCACCAATTCACATTTTTCTTTAAAGCTTTGCATGCAGCTGTTTTGACTTTGTTGTCTTCTGAGTTGGTGTCTTGATCTTCCCTGTCATTATAGTAACTTTCTGTGGTCATGTTCTTTTTTGTTGTTGTTTGCTCAAGTTTTAGCCTATTTCTTGACTTTTAACTTCATGTTAAAATTGGGTTCTACTCCCAGGGTACAGGGGGTACTGTCCCAAGCTTCAGGTTTTTCAGAGCTAGTTCTGGGGATCTGTAAGTTTTCAGTTCTTTCAAGGTGGTATCATCTAAGGAGACGTGTTATCACTACTCTCCTTGCCTATGCTCTGGTCTGTGAGTGACTCCCTAGCGCTTTTCTTTGCCCTGGAACTGTGTCCAGGACCCCTGCTCCCCTGCTTCCCCAAGTGCTTTTGCCCATTACGACCCTGTTCCTGCTCTTCTGCAGTCACAAGCGTCAGTGCTTCCTTCTGTCTTGGACCTGAGACTAGATCCCTTGCTCCCCCATGAGCAACCACAAACAGTCTTCTCTACCCTGAAATTGTAACCAGGGTCCCCGCTCTCCTGTGGCTGTAGGCGCTAGTGAGATAGCGCTTCTCCTCACCCTGGGACTGAGACCCAGAGCAGTGTAGGGGCAATGCAATAAAGTTCTGTGCCCAGTGCCAGCAAAGGGTCCCCAGTAATCTCCTTCTGACCAGTTGTTCAACCCCCTTACTGCCAATGCAGCTGCCCCCAAGGCCAACTGCTGGCTTGCTGATGCGCAGACTGTACTATGCTCCAGGCCCAACCACCACCTGGTTAGCCCAACTTTCCTGCCAACTTCCCAAGTTGTCTTAGACTGGAAAATTGTTTCACCCTGACCTTTTGTTAGTTCTGCCACTCCAGAGTTTGATTTGTGGTGTTATTTTAAAGTTGTTTGGAGGGGATTTTTGGAGAGTTTACCCGGGTCCCTACCTTCACTCTGCCATCTTGGCTCTGCCCCTCAATCAACACTGCTAAAAGCCCTTGCTAGTCCTCTGTACTGGTTAAGACCACTACACCAGGCTTCTATCTCCATCAGATTGACCACATTTCTCTCTCCTCTGGCATGTCATGGTAAAGAAGCAAAAGCCCAGTAGTTCGAGTCAGAAGTCTTGGGTTTGAATTCTAGTACTGTTTACTTTTATAGCTCTGTGACCTTGGGCAAGTTACTTTAATTCCCTGGGCCTCAGTTTCCTCCTCTATACAATGAGAAGGCTGAGAGATGATTTCTAAGGGCCCTTCCAGTTCTCACTTTCTCTAATTGTTTGATCTGAATTGCCCAAGCCAAATGTGTATCCCTGATGCACTTTTTTTTTTTTGCAAGGCAGTTGGGGTTAAGTGACTTACCTAGGGTCACACAGCTAAGTAAGTGTCATGTGTCTGAGGCCAGATTTGAACTCAGGTCCTCCTGAATCCAGGCCGGTGATCTATCCACTGTGCCACCTAGCTGGCCCCCCAATGCACTTTAGCTGGAGAATAATTTAGATACCAACTTATGTTTTTAATTCATTTTTCTCCAAAACATTTTCATGCTCATTATTTAATTTGATCTCAACAACTATGAGGAATTAAAAGTTGGAAATGGTCTTGGGATGCCATCTAGACCAACCCCCTTCTTTTACAAATGAGAAAGGTCGAATGTTTCCTTTTTGTCTTTGTATTCTCAGTGCCTGGTATATAGGAAGGGTTCAATCAATAAATGCTTGTTGAATTAAGAGGCTTGGCCAAGGTCACACAGATCATAAATGGTTGAACTAGGATTAGAACCTGAGTCTTCTGCTCTACCAGGGCAGGTATGGTGCCAATTATCCAGATGAGAAAAGTTGAGGCTCCAAGGAAGTGACTTGCTCAGGATCACATACGCCAGTTTTAGACTGGAGGCCTCCTGATTCCCAGAGAGATCCTTGGCCACATTCCACCCCACTGATGTGAGTACTTAGGAGAAGTTGGACACCCAGTTTGTCGTATGAGAAGATCCAGGCATCAAGCTTACGCACAGGTGCCCAAACCAGTCCTCACAATCTCCATCGTGCTGGCCACCTTGTGAGAGGGTGACATATTTAGCTATTCCCAGCACCTCATTTTATCAAGGAGGCTATGAGATTCTCCTTTGCCTCCTTGCTCTCAGTCAATAGGGGTTTGACTGTTGTTAATCCTAATCTAAGTGCTGATTAGGCTTTGGGGAATTTTCCAAGAAAGGAATTGTTTTGTGTTTTGTTGAGGTTTTTCCTCCTCTCTTACTTTGTGGCAGGATTTTTGACCTTGCAAACTCAGACTTGATCATCTTTACCCTGAGGGATGTTTTCTATGGCAATTCTATTAACGGCCAACCTTTGAGCACTGGAATAATTTAGCTTGCTTCATTATATTCTCCCCTGTTAGAACTAGATTTTCTCTCTTGTCCCTTTGCTTTGATAGATTTTAGAATTTCCACCTTTTACATATGCTAATGTCATTGGGGCTGTTTCTGTCTTGGCCTGCAGAATGAAGAAGTCAGATTCATGGAAAATGAGCTGGAGATTCAGAAACAAAAGTACTTTAAACTCCAGGCATTTGTGAGAAGCTTGATACTAGCCATGAAAGCTGATGATAAAGAGCAACAGCAGGTAAGTCAGAGAGGACACTGGGAGGCTGTCGTATATTGTGATGAGAAGTGCGATACACCACTGCTGTTCTGCGTGTTTTGTCACGTCTGTTGTTCATTCTGGTTTTGCACTGAAAAGGATCTATTATGCTGTGATTTTCCTTCTTCCTCCCCTGACCCCCCGGCCCCAGGAATATAATTTTCTTCTCTCTATCTTCAGGCTTTGGGCACAGTCTGTTAGTGAAAAGACAAGATGGCAGACCAGCACATTTGGTCAATTTGTATCCTTGCCTTTGGGAAGGAATCACAGGACATCCTTAAAAACAAAGCAATCCAGGGCCAAGGGCAACCCGCCCAGAATATTCTGAGGAGGAGAGGTTGGCCTTGGCTGGGGCACTTCCCAGGATGCAGTTCATGGGAGCACTGGCCAATCCAGAGGCTGTGGAGGAAGAGAGTGCCAGGCCTGGGCCTCACTTACCTTTTGTTTATGCAACAGCTAATGGAGGTGTATGTCTTTGGCTCAGTAATACTCTTCACAAAAGAATAGCAAAGGATTTTGGGAAATGCCCAGTGACTGTCATTAACATCACCTTTTTTCATTGTGGTAGAATGTTTGATTGTTCCATTTAAAAGATCAAGTGTTATGTCTTGGGATAAGGAGAGAAGCATAGAAATTGTTTTTTTAAACATAAAACAATGTTAAGTGTCTCAGATGAGATTTAAATCTAAGCCTTCCCAGCCATAGGTGTAGCCCTCTACCTATACCAAACTACCTCTTTTGTTTGTTTCTTACAGCACAGTAACTTGCCATCACATTCTTATGCCACAATTTGTTTAGCCATTCTCTAAATCAATGGACACCATTGCCTTTTTCATATTTTGAGTGTCAAAATGAAGACCTTTGCCCTCTTTTATTTTTTCTAGTAATTTCTTATTCTTGCTAAGGTGAATTTTCCACAAATTCATTTCCACTGAAACGAAGCTAAATGTTACCATATGTTGTATCACTAATCTGAGATAGAACATACGTTAGCGACTCAAGGGGCAGAGAAACATTTCTCAGGGAATGTCCTCCAAGGTATAAGGAATCCTAGGACTGAAAGAGCTCAGCCAGTTTGGACCTTTGCCCTAAGGCAGGGCCACACTTAGGCCCATCCCAGAAAACTGGAGGAGCGGATGATCCTAGGGCCAGAGTGAAAACATCCCTTAGATGCCGTCTAGTCCAAGCCCTTCATTTTACAGATGAGGAGACTGAGGCTCAGAAAGGGGGCAGAGTGAGGCTTTGAACCCAGCTCTCTGACTCCAAACCCATCATGCAGAAGGAGATTCTGTAGCTATTGAGCTCTAGCAATCCAAGCCTCTCATCAATTCCTTTCTATATATTCTAGAGGAAACCTCAACTATGAAGCTCAAGGCCAAAGAGTTAACTCACTCATGAGACTCAAACCAGTCTTCATCCACCTCTCCACCTGCTCATGGCCCCAGTTCAATCAACCATTAATTGCCACTTCCAACTTGGTTCAAGTGCATTGCTCTCAATTGCACGTATGTAGTGAGATTCTGCAGTCCCTTCATTCTCAGAAATCTAAAGTATAGGCTCAAAGGGCTAATTGCAGTGCTTTAGAATGTGGGCCCAGAGGCATTATACATTTTGAATAATTATAAAAAACAAAATTTGACCCAGTACTAGGACTGACCTTTGGAATGTGGTCCTGGACTCCAAGACTATAGGACTATGAATCCAATTATGCGGTCAATTTGGAATCACCAGTGGCATTTGAAATCCACGAACAACGCACAAATTCGTTTTAGTTTCAAAAGAAAAAAAAAAAAAGGAAGCTAATCCAAATTCTTGTGTGGCCCAGATTCTGTGCCGCAGTGACTACTAAGGCCTCAGACACTAGCTTTGTGACTCTGGACAAGTCATCTGACTTCTCAGTGTTTTAGTTTCCTCATATGTAAATTGGACATAGTAATAATACCTATGTCTTAGAGTTGTTTAAGGATCCAAACTATGGAAAGTGTTTTACAAGCCATAAAGTACCATATCAGTGTGAACAGGTTATTATTATTATTATTATTATTATTATTATTATTATTATTATCATTACTAACAGTAGCAGAATGAACTCAAGTAAGCTGGGCCTTGTCCCTTTTTTCTTCTTCTCTGGTAAGGAAGCTGGAGGTGCTGATGCACAACTATGATAGCGTTTACCTGAATAATGAATAACTGCTCTTTTGGTGACCAGTGGCTAGTATGGATCCTCAGAGTGTGGTCTGCCATGGTCTTCAGGTGGCCTAAGGTCTGATCTCTTGTCTTGTTAGCATTTCTATTGTTACACGATTATAGTTCTGTTACTGGAAGGAATGAATAAATTTGACATTTAATAATCTTGAAATCAGCTATAATCTTGTTAGTGTGTCATTGAAGGCAGTATCACTTTCCTATCAATCCCGATGACTTGTTTTGCTTGTCTTTGCTGTAACAAAGAGAAACAGGAAGGGTAGATAAGCAACAAAATCTTTTGTCCCAGCAGCATGTTCAGGGACTGAAAAAGTTGGAGAACGCTTGGTGTAGAGGAGATTGCAGGTTACCTAGGTTTTTAATACACAGAGACGACAATGAGCACCATTACATTTGCCCCAGACTGTTAAAGACATTGTCAGCCACAGCCACTGTACTGGTTGTTTTTACTTAGTTGGTTTTCTTCATTGCAAGGGATGGTTCAGTTCCTGGTGGGGAAAAGAGAGATATTTTGAAATGACTGTGATGTAAAAACAAAAGACATCACTAGAACCTATCTTAAAAAAAAAAGAGAAAAATGGTTACTGATGACAGATGATGAAACCTCTTTCTGTCTTCTTGGTAAAGAGGTTGGGGACTATGGGTACTAAATGTTGCATACGCTCTCTGACACTAACAGCTGTGTTACCTGGTTTTGCTTAGTTCACGGGGGCTGAGGGCATGGATAGCAGGAAATGTGTCTCGTGTGAAAAATAAAAGACATCAAGGAAACTTTGTGTGTGTGTGTGTGTGTGTGTGTGTGTGACAAAGAGAGAGAGATATCTTGGCCAATCAGCTTCCCTGAACTTTGAATTCTCTACCTTTATCATGAGGGTAAAGAGCAATTATTATCACAAAGTTTGCCATCCCCCCATGCCTCCGTCCACCTCCACCCCCATGTTGGCCTCAGACTGACGTTACAGAGACTGATATGGTACTGGCTCAGTCAGATTCCACTTGTCTCTGCTCCCAAGACCTCCAGCAATTGAAGGGTGACCAGTAGTCAATAAAGTCAACTGTTTACTTTCTTTGCTCTGCAATAGAAGCAGTCAAAGTAGTCCCAAGATTTGTTCAGGGTGTTGATATTAAAAGTCAAGGTCATAGTAAGACATTGAAAATCACCACTTCTTAGTCGACTTTATGCCTCAGCACTCAGTTTTATTTGTTTTCTATATACATACACATACCCATACAGAAATAAATATAAATAGAGAGACATGTTGCCTCTGAGACTCAAGTCTTCATACTTCACAAGACACCGACATTAGTCAGTCATGGGTAATTCAGTGTTGAACAAATACATAATCCTCTTCCCAGACTTGAAATTATTACTCCTAGATTTGATAATGCAGTTGTCTCACGTCCTTTTGGCCCCTGCCATATCTCCTGAAAATCTTCACAAAAGGTCTCATTAGTGTCTGTCGCAGTGGTTTGCCTTCCTTAATGAAGATGCTTGGCAATTACAAATTGAACTAAGTCCAGTCGTTTATTTTGTACAGATTCTGGCTAGCCAGTGCCAGTAATGACTTCCTTGTATCTGACCTTGGTTAGAGGTTAACCAGCATGCCGGAGATGAAAGCCTCTGCATCCCGTTACTGGGATATGGCATCTGAGAAGCCACGTAGCACTTTGGAGATGACCTTTCTGTATCAATAATCTCCATTTCAGCCAGAACTTCAGACTTTTAAACTGAGCAAAATAAATGGCAACCCTGCTTCAGTAAGGAAAGCCTCATTTCCACATGGGTCTTAAAGTAACTTGGACATCCCTCTGTTACATAGCATGTCCAAGGAGTGTGTTTCTAATCTTCGGCGTGGTAGGCTAAAAAGTACTTTATCTTTTAAAAGAAGGAAATGCATCCTGCCTTATTTCATCAGAAGATCTTGTGTCTTCACACCTACCCTTTATTTAATTTGTTCACATCCCTTAGTCTGTACCCAAGACCCCGACTAAGGACTGGAAATTGCTTACCTCTACTACATTGTTTTCAGTTGAGGGAGTGGCCAAATGGCCCCTGGACTTCTAAGCCCTAATGGCAAGATGGCCACATAGAAGCCAGCCAAATAAAGACCATTTGTTTGGAGTGGGCAGACACCAGTTCTCTTCATCCTGCCAAAGCAATCGGCCAATGGCAGAGGCTAGTCCCTGGTGGTCTGTCCAGGCAGCCCAGTTGCCACACATTGGTACAGATGGATCATTTAGCCATCTGGATTCGCCAATGTCACTGTGTCCCGGGAGGTTGCTGGGTCACCCGTGGATTGGGCCATGGCTTAAGGAGAGGCTGCCTGGGCCTCTTTGGTCTGTCCTAATCCATATTGCTAAAGGCACTTGTTCTCACACCAATATGCAAAATAGCTTGCAATGAAATGGAAATTGTCTCAGTGATTCAGAGCATAACTGGTACTGGCAGAGTTTAATAAGGCCCATAATTTTCTGATTCTTTAGTGGTGATTATCTAGACCCTGCTGTACTAGTCGTGACAAACTGAAGATGCCCAAAGCTCTCCAAAGTACTTGTTTGAGAATGGTTACTCATCTTCCCTCCTGATTTCCCCTTTGTCCAGAGTACCTCTCCTGCATAATCCGTGCTCCTCAGTGTCTCCTGCTTTATAATTATTAAATTGTTGATGAAAATTTCCCTTTCAGATAAGGAATGTGTTATGTTCTCACCAGAGAACCATGCTGACAGAGGATTCTTTCTCTAAATCCCTAGGAATAAATCAAAATGAGACGCTTGCAACTTTTAACATAAACCTAAGTGAATCTGTCCATATACTAATCCAAAAAAATTGATTTTTTTTTCTGATCTAGGCCCTGCTGTCAGATTTACCCCCTGAATTAGAAGAGCTGGATTTCCATCATGCCTCACCAGAGCCTGATGATACCTCATTCAGTTTGTCTTCTTTATCAGAGAAAAATGCCTCCGACAGTTTGTGATTCGGGGAGGGGGTGGGGGATGGGGGGGGCGATCTATGCCACAGCCTTTGGGCTGCCTAACAGGTGTGCATTTCAAGATAACTGCATTTTGTTGCCTGATACCCTTCAGTTGGAAAAACAAATTGAGGGAAGCAGACAGATTCTGTGAAGGATGGACATGATAGAATGGCTGCAATTTAGAGTGAAAAGAAATATGGGATTTCAAAGCTTAGTATTTGGGGTTTGGGGGTTTTTTGTAAACTGAGGAAGCTCTATGGGGAAAGCTTTATTTAATTTTTAGCAGTACAGCCATGAAATACTTAAATGTCTAATTTTGGAGAGATTTTGTTTTTCTTTTGTTTTGTAGAAGAGTCTTATTTTGAACAGTAGCTTTGAGCAGGGAACCAAGAATGCAAAAAAATAAAAAAATAAAAAATAAAAGTATTTCAACACTACCTGTCAAGACGATCAAACTTGGCTAGCCTGGTTTTTGTGGCCTCCCTCCCTCTCTCTCCTCTCCTTGTAATCCACACACACTTGTACTCAGGAAAGCAAGCTTAGAGTTGAACATGGACATGAAAAACCAGTTTGAGCTCGGATGAGTGTGGGGAATTATTCTTGGACCCCTGTGAAAATTTAATTTAAGTCAGAGATTGAACTAGAGAAGTGCTTACTAGCGTGTAATTATGTCATGTAAATCGTTGCTGTTCTTCCATCCTCTTACCAAAATGTCTGGGATGGGGCAGGGGGAAGACTGTGGAAGATCAATTCATTAACTTGAAGTCCAATAAATTATTATTTCATTTAATTTAAGTCCAGAAACAAAGGTATAACTGTTGTAAAAGATTTGACTCTTAATGGGAATTCTTGATTACTACAAGTGGCAAATATCAGTAGGATTCACACTGTACTGGTGAATTTTTGGAATTGAGCTAGGTAAAGCATTGCAGGAATGTCCCACCCTCATCACTGCCTTCATAATGTGTTTCAATGCTTCGTGAAACAGGAAAAGTCAAGGTAAGCTACTGCAATTTTTGTATCTAGTTCCTCTAAGAGTCCTCGCGCTCTCCATGTAGAATGTGTACAGTGCCATCAGCCAAAGATGCCTGCCATCCTCCCAAAGCTGCCCCACTCTTGTTAATCAGGAGCCTTGGAATTTCCTGGATGCCATTTACTGAGCGTTCAGGCCAGTTGGGCATGTTACCCAATTGTTCTATTAGCAGGCACCAGATGGCAACTCACTGTTGAAAAGACTTGGCTTCCTGAGCACCAGATGGCATTACCTAGACCTGATCCAGGTAAATGCCAACTTGTCCCCAAGCATACAGTGCTTTGTGATTTGGCAGTGTGGAATTGAGTTGCATGGTTAAATACAGGAAGGGTCAGTGTGGTAGGTGGCTAGGTTGGTCATTTCAAAAATCTAATACTCCTTCTAAGTATTCATGCGTGTCATCATCAGAACCAGGTTTGACCCCTTAAAATTCACAGATCTCTCCTTCTGACTCCACAGGAGGAGTTGTGAAATGTATTCAACCCCAAAATGCCCATATATGTGCATGTACATCTATGGGTGAATTCATGAAGGGTCTGTGATTTTGTCCATGTAGAGAACTCCTCTTGTGGGAAATCTCTCCACTAAAACACATTATAACCAATCTAGGACTTCACCTAGTCCTAAGTCTATTTGCCTCAGGCAAATAGAGGTTGGCTGACTTGCCCTAGGGTATGTATGTACCTATCTTGATATATATCTGCACCCATTTCTTTAATACTGTCTGTGGCCATGCTTTCACTAGCATTACCCTTCCAACTCGCCTACTACTTTGTAGGCAGTCTTTAAGAGTTGTTATGGCTATGCATTTGTTGTGAGACATGTACCTGCAGCCTTCCCAGGTTGTTAGGACCTGCCAAGGAATGCACCCCACTGACAGAGACTTCAGGAAACCAGGCTTATAGCCACATCATGAGGAGACAGCAGACGAAGACTATTTGAGGGGTGTGTACATGTGTGTCCCACGTACATGTACACACAGAATTAGGCTCTCCCTGTTCTCCCTCTCTCCCCACAATCCAAATTGCACCAATGGACTTGAATATGAGCGCGGCCATAAAATCTCAAATACTAGGATAAACTTGGCCATTTCACATGGATTTCTGCATGGGACACAACACCCATGATATAAAGCAGATGTAAGGAGCTGGCTTCTTAAGATATCTCTAGGAAAGGAGATCCCAGATCAGCCAGTGTCTAAAGGCTCATCTCTTTTACAGTCAATGAGTTTGCCTTCAGTATCAGTGAAGGAATCCATGAGCTCATTGATCTGGGCCTCCCTCTAATGGCGCCCATTGCTGCCCATCCAGGCTTCTCGTTCAGTGCTTGTCCACGTCTTCCTATAAATCCTCTGTGGAGGCCCCACCCATTCAGTGACCTGAAACAAATCCACAAGTTCTTTTGACATTTATGGAGTACCAGTAGCCCCTGGGCTTTTTGCTAGCCCTTAATCTCATTATCTAACTAGCCCACCCCCCTTTTCAGTCCTGTGTTTTCAGGAGGCCTTGGCCCAGTGTAGAAGTAACCCTGACTTATTCAAGACTCTGCCAGTGGACAAGCTTTCAGTTCAGGCCCAGTGACAGGACTGTCTAAGGACCAGCTAGCTTATAAACCCTAACTCTATAGAAAGCCACCACCAGTAGACTGGCCAGCAGGTGACAAATCCTTTGACTATAGCACCCTGTGAAATGAAGAATTCTTCTTACATCTTATTTTAACTGAAGGCCTTTTCTCCTTGTTTTCTTCTCACTGTAAATGAAGACTGGCTGATTAGCTTTTCTATAATAACCTTTTGCATGCTCGGACCATAATTGTCACTCCTCAGACTCTTCTGTAGGCTAAATAATCAATCAGTCAACAGATATTTATTGAGCGTATGCTCTTTGCAACACCCCATGCTCTGTGCTGCATCCTAATTCCCCAAGACTACCAAGAATTCTTTCTTGTTAACTGTTTCAGTGGTGTTCATAAAAGTGATTCCCTTTGAAATAGAATAGATTAAACATTAAGGAGTCTCCTGGGGGTGATTCCTAGATGGAAACATAGGGTACAGTTGTAAGGGTGATCCAAGAGGACTCCTAAGGCCCAGTCTGCATTAACATTTGGTCAGAATGGAGCCTACATCAGTTCTCTCTGGCTCCTGAAGATGTGGTGCACTGGCACACTGGTGTTTGCACCATTCAGAACGACTTCACTCACCACCGGTGGAATTAAGATGCTTCTAAATTGGGACACGGTCCGTCTATAGCCGGAAACAGCAACACTACACTGCTGTTTCTGGGCAGGAAGAAGGGTTAGGGTTGGCAGATTGTAATTATGCACAGTGGAGTTGGAAGAGGATGCCAAGGTCAAATATTCTATTAATAAACTATGAGGCCAAAAAGGATGGACTCCCAGGAGGCATTGCGGTAGAGGGGAAAGAGCACTGGGCTAGGAACTGTGTGCCCATAGGCAAGTTTCCTCTTCTCTGGGCCTCAGTTTCCTCGTCTGTAAAATGAAAGGATTGACTAGATGACCTCTAAGGTGCCTTCCAGTTCTAACATGCTGTGACTGATTTGAGTTTAGAGCAAGAAAAAATTCATGGCTTAAATGGTGCTATAGAGAGTCTTCTTACTTAAAATTTCGCTCCCAGAAAAGACAGTTTTTCTTCTGTAATATGTTATCGCTTACACTGTTGCCGGTTATCATTGCACCTCAGGTTTGAGAGGTGGAAGAGATTTTGTCTAACTCTCTCATTTTTTTCAAGGAGGAAATTGAGGCCCAGAGAAGGGAAAACAACCTGCCCAGCATCATATAGTGAGTCAGCAGTAGGGTAAAAACTAGGAACTCAGGTCTCTGGATTCCCAGCCCAGCCCTTTTCCTACTGCAAGCCAATTCTTTTTCTTTTTTTTTTTTTGAGGCAGTCGGGGTTAAGTGACTTGCCCAGGGTCACACAGCTAATAAGTGTCTGAGGCCATGTTTGAACTCAGGTCCTCCGGACTCCAGGGCCAGCGCTTATTCACTGTACCACCTAGCTGCCACCTGCAAGCCAACTCTTAGAGAAAGGATCACTACTGCTTCTCAGGAAGGCCAAGGCCAACAGAAGAGCTACTTCTCCACTTTGATATCTGCCATGAGCTCAGGGCTCCCATGGGTGCCTTCATCATTTCAGTCAAGTCACCATTGAATAGCCATGAGAAAATGAGAAACCACTCCCTGGGAGGCAGGCAAATGATTGCATGCAGGGAGAAAGGCAAGAAGTAAATGGACTTCCCCAAGAAAGCTAGTGAGCTCTTCTTAGCAGAACCATTTTGGTGGTAGGCACTTAATGGAAATGTTGGACATTGTTGGAGAAAGGGCCAATGAGACTTCACCTCGCCCATTCTGTATGCTTCACTGCTAGGACTCTGCCATGCAGCTAAACAGTATTATTCTTAAAGACCCCTCATATTCCGGAATCTTGTTAGAGATTTGGGTGGGGAGCAGTAGGGTAGGTTGTGTGTGTGTATGGTGTGTGTGGGGGGGTTACATTGTATTTGAAAGTCTTCTGCCCCGAGCTTGGCCTTGTGGGTCTTTGGGATTCATCCCCCTTTCATTGAGTGGTCTCTTCCTTTTTCCAGCTGGATGCCCTATGTTCGTATTTAGGGAAAATGCTCAGAGCACTAACCTGTCAGTGCTGGGACAGTTGACTTATGGGAATATCTCTTTTTCTGCCAGATCAGATTGTCATTTAGAGCCTAAGACTGTGCAATAAGGTGTCTTAGAGCTACAGGTCTGGTAGGTTTGGATCTGTTGATGCCACCTTGTGGTGCTGTCACCCAAATGTTCATTACCACAGTCCAGATGAATTACTGAATGCCCAAAGCATAGGTCAGAAGACATAACTGTGTTTGCGATTGGTGTCATCCTTGGCAGATAGCACTGTACCACTCACATCCCAGGGCAATGCTATGGGATGCTATAATGAAAGCCCCTACCAACTTGTATGCCAACAGCTAATATCCCTTTGTCTGAAATATACCAAATTTAAGAGCAGATTTGTTAAAGGGGATATTTGCAAACTTCTTGGCCATATGAAGGTTCTATTTAGTATTAACTTGTTGAGTTAATGATTCCTCTTGCAATCTTGCATCCCGGGTCATGCTTACTACCTCTGAAACACTACCATTTAAAGCCACATCAGACTGTAATGTGAACTTTTGTAGGGTTTTTATTTAAACTTTTATAGGCAATAAATGATTTCCAACAAATACACATCTATTTCTTCCTTTGCTCATTTTCGAAGCTTTTGTGTTTCATGCAAGTTTTATTTTCTTTCTCAGTAGCTTTTTTCCTCCCCAAATAAGTTGCTCATAAAAAGGGAAATAAGGCAGGGACTGGTGATGGATCGAGAATGGAAGGGAGAAGTGGAAAACCCAGAACATTTGATGTGTGTGTTGCTTTTAATAGACTGGAGCAGAGAACTGTTCCAGTACCGAGGAAATAAAAGGAATATTCCCTAATAGACAACAGACTCTTGTTCAAGATAGGATATGCAAATAGGAAATCCACCATGTGCAATGCAGCAGTGTGAACAAAGACAAGTGTTTTTCTCAAACACTGTTTGTTGTCCTCCTCCAAGCACCCAAATCCTCCTGCCTCCTGCCGCCACTCGTGTGTGCTTTCAGTTCAGGGGAAACACATCCCTTCCTTGTCGAAACTTCATGGCGAGTAAAAAGGCCCATACTACTGAGGGGGATGGGGGAAGGGAACAAGCATTTAATAAGCACCTACTGCATGCTAGGCCTCATGCTAAGTGCTTTGCAAATATTATCTCGTTTGATCCTCACAACAGTGCGTGTGGTGGGGAGGGAGAGGGGTAGGTGTTATTATTATCCCCATTTTACAGTTGAGGAAACTGAGGCAGACATTTTCCCCTCTTAGCTAACAGGAGGTTGTCAAGAATATTACCAGAAGTGGAAATGTG
This sequence comes from Vombatus ursinus, assembly GCF_900497805.2. Taxonomy (NCBI): domain Eukaryota; kingdom Metazoa; phylum Chordata; class Mammalia; order Diprotodontia; family Vombatidae; genus Vombatus; species Vombatus ursinus. The sequence continues at coordinate 5,323,103 of NW_020944469.1, read as the reverse complement.
TGTGCACTGGTTCCCCTCGATGTACTGCATGTTTCCTCACGCGTAAGTGAAAGGTTTGGACCCAGTGATCTCCAAAATCCTTTCCACTTCTGAAATGCCATGTCTTTTTTTTCTCCTATCTCTGAAAACATCTTTGCTTAAGAAGGCAATGCAAAGAAAACGTTTTCAAAGCAATGGGTAGCAGAGCAAGTTGACTTAAATTGGAAGTTTGGGAGTGAATTGTGCTCATAAAATGGAATTCCCCCAAATACATAATGCAGGTATAGCATAACATACTGCCTGGGACACCAAAGGCATTGTAACTCTTTGAATGTGTTCCTACTTGAGAAAAAAACAGGCTTTCCCATGTATCTAAGATGTTACCAAGTGATGGCTTTGCCAAGGAAGCTACTACTCTTACACTAGAAAACTCAAGAACAAATCTTATATTAAAGAAATATTTTGGGTTTTTTGTTTCATGTTGTTTTGACATAAAGTTCCCTACATGGGTGGCTATCAGTTTACATGAAGGGTTCAGAAATAATGTGGCTTGGAAATCCATGACACTTTTGTTCCATCCTTGCCAAAACCGTGTTTGGCACATGCCTAGATGAACTATGGGAATCAATCAACAAACACTTCTTAGTCGTCTCACTATATGTCAAGCACTGGGCTAGGGATAAAAGGGATAAAAGGGATAAAAGGGAGAAGGAAAAAAAAATAGACCCTTGCCTCAGAAAGCTCACAACCTAATGGAGGAGATAACTTGTATGTGATACAAGTACGAAATAGTTACAAAGAAGATACAAGATGACTTTGGAAGGGAATTAGTGGGGGCACTGGGAACAAAAGGTGGTGCTTGAACAGAGTGTTAAAGGAAGTCTGTGAGTAGAAGAGGCAGAAGTATTTCATTCTTCAAAGATCCATGACCTCGTGGGTTCAGGGGCTTCCTCCGTAAATGTAAATCATGATCTCTCTGAATCTACATAGATTAGCGTTTTGGTGAAGGAGGGGGTTGGGCCAGACCTGTTCAATGCAAGGAACCCCCCGTGTGGAAACTCCGTCCACGATGCAGATTGGTAACTGTGTAACTTAGACTCTAAGAGGTATAGTCCTAGAGCCTTGTCTGGACTGCTGCAAGGTGAAGCAACTTACCCACAGCCATGCAGTATCCTAGCCAAGACCCAGGACTTCTTGACTCCAAGGGCACTACCCCAGGTCGCCTCTCACCCTGTGAGTGATGACTCAGAAAGTCATGGTGGTGACTGTGGCCAAGCCTGGGAGGAGCCTCTCTGAACTTAGCCAGGCTAGCTAGCTAGGCCCAGGAAGAGCTCTGCTTTGGAAGAGCTGGCTTTTGCAGGTTTTGTAAATTGTGTTAATATTGAATTCTCCTGTGAAAGCGTGATTGATCTCAAGCTTTCATTTTACTCAGATATTCAAATGAATCCATCACCTCATTGATGTAAGAGTTCCTTTCAGTTATGAAGATGGCAGCCCGTCCTTGCTTGCCCAGTCAGTGTGACTCTTGTCCATACCTTACCCAAAGTTCACCACAATATCGTTTAATCATTGGCTCCACCCAACATCATTTAAATAACATAATATTATGTGTAGCAAGACCACCTTTTAAGGACCCCTCTCCAGTCAATCTTCCATTCAGCTATCAAAGTGATTTTCTTAAAGCACAGATCTGACCACATCTCACACACACACATGCACACACACACACACACACACCAATCCCTGCTCAGTAAACTGTAGTGGCTCCCTATTACCGCCAAGATCTAATATAAAATCCTCTGTTTGGCCTTCAAAGTGCTTGATAATCTGACCCCTTACTACCTTTCCAGTCTTCCTATACCTTCTCCCCTCCATGTACTCTATGATCCAGTGACATATGATACTCCATCTCTCAAATCCATGCCTTTTCACTGCCTGTTCCCCATGCCTGAAATGTTCTCCCTCCTTAGAGAGAGCTGGATGGTGGGTGCAACATATAGAGAACTGGGCCCAGAGTCAGGAAGACCTGAGTTCCAGTGCAACTTCAGACACTTACTAGCAATGTGATCCTAGGCAAGTAATGTCACCTCTCTCAGCCTCTGTTTCCTCAACTTTCAGGGGACTTCAGTTGTTTTTCAGTCATATCCAACTCTTTGTGACCCCCATATGGAGTTTTCTTGGCAGAGATACTGAAGTTTCCATTTCCTTCTCCAGCTTATTTTACTGATGAAGAAACTAAGGTAGACAGGGTGAAGTGACTTGCCCAGGATCACACAGCCTGTAAGTGTCTGAGGCCAGATCTGAACTCAAGAAGATGAGTCTTCATGACTCCAGTTCCAGCGCTCTATCCACTGCAGCGCCACCTAGCTGCCCTTCCTCAACTTTAAAATGGGCATAGTAAGGGTTGTTGTGAGGATCAAATGAGACAATTTTTGTAAAACACTCAGCACAGTGCCTGGCTCAGAGTTGGCACTTAATAAGTGTTTGTTTGTTTGTTTCTTTCCTTCCTTACCTCCTTGCTTCTTTCCTTCCTCCCTCTCTTCTTCCTTCCTTCCTTCTTTCCTTCCCTTCTTCCTTCCCTCCTTCCTTCCCTCCTTCCTTCCTTCTCTCCTCTTCCCCACCTCTTGGCTTCCTTGGTTTCCTTCAAGTATCAGCTAAAATCCCAGCTGTAAGAAGCCTCAATGCCAGAGCCTTCCCTCCGATTATCTCCAGTTTATCCTGTATATATCTTCTTTGGACACAGTCGTTTTCATGTTTTCTCTCCCACTAGACTGTGAGATCCCCAAGGGCAGGGATAAGTCTTTTGCTTTTCTTTGTAGTCCCAGCACTTAGCATAGTGCCTAGAACATAGTAGGTGTTTAATAAATACCTGGTGACACCTTCATAATTTAGCAGCCTATTCTAGAAAATGTGGTTACACTACAAAATCTATAAGGTCCCATCTAACTTTGATCTCAAATCCATGGAATCTCTTGGAACTCTGATTTTCCCACTACCTCTATCATTCCTTGATAATAAATTGGATCTTGAGGGAGGCTTATGACATCACCCTATTAGAAGACAGTGTTGTAAAAGAGATAAGAGTATTAGATTTGGAGTCAGAAGACCCTGGTTTCAACTTCTGGCTCTGCCACTTACTAGTGTGGCATCGAACAAGTCACTTGAGCTTTTTAGGCCTCAGTTCCCTCACCTGCAAAATAAGGGCCATGGAGCTAGACAGCCTCTAGAGTCTCCGAGCTCTAAAGCTATAATCCTTTGCTTTAGATACTGTAGCAGTTAATACTAGACCTGGGTCCACATAGCTTAAGTTGGGTGGGACCAGGATTCACGGGTGTAGATCCCTGTCAGGACGGTTACCTTTATTCAAGGCTTGTTCCATGGTCACATTCCTTGAGTGTGCCCAACCACTTCTTAGTAATGCTTGTCCCTGGCCACAGAGGACCAGGTAAGAGAGTGTGAATGGATGACCACAGCCTGCCTTTCACCTGTGCGGTTCAATTTATGGAGTATTGGGTAGGCCATCCTCTATCTAAAAATGTCTTTGTTGAAAGGGATCTTTTAATCCAACTCTCTCATTTTACAGATGAGGAAACTGAGGCCCCAAGAGGTGTAGGCAGAATCACAATGGTCACCTGGTCCTACCCATACCTGAAAAAGAATCCCCACTCCAGTCCGCAAAGTCATCCAGCCTTTGTTGGAAGCCCTTTAATGAGGGGGAAGCAAACGCTCCTGATGCAGCCCATTCCACTTTTCAATGACACTAATTGTTAGGAATTGTTTCCTGACATCAAGCTCCATTTTGCCCCTTTACAGCTCCCACCAACTGCTTCTAATTCTGCCCTCTGGGGCTGAGCAGACTGAGTTAGAGCTCTCTTCCACAGGACAGCTATCGAGAAATGACTTGCCCAACGTCACACAAATGGCAGAGGCGAAATTCAATCCCAAGTCTCCTGATGCCAAATCCAGTGTGCTTTCCACTATCTAGCCCCAGCTCAACTATGGAAGATTCCCTTCTTTGGGTTAATTTGCTTTAAAATAGAAATATTGTCCAAAGACTTAAAGCTGGGGCATAAAGGGGTGCACTAAGTCATCCATACCTTAATAGGAACTGGTCTAAGTAGCTGATTCCCACAGTTAGCTAAGACCTGTTTACTAAACTAGTGGGATTTTTCTGGGGAACAGGTCACGGAAAGAGGGGGAGAGGTAAATTTGCAGCATCAAGTACCTCTGGGGAGGTCAAACTGGAATGGAGCATCAGAGCAGAGGGCTTGAGGAGAAAAGCCTGGAGGTTCCCACTTAGGAGATAACTTCTTCCAAAGATGATTCCGTTAGGAGAATAGCCCAACACAGCAACCCTATCAGCAGTGGCATTGCCTATACCTGTGCACAATGCCCTCATCTCACCCTAACTCTGACAGGTAGGAAGAGGAGGATGGCTAGCCCCATTTTACAGATGAGGATACTAAGCCTTTCCTGTGTTGACCCCACCAAGAAATGGAACAGCCGAGATGTGAACCTTGGTTTACTGTTCTTTCCATAGTACCTTGGTCCATCACCTACTGAGAGCAACAAATCAGCCTTTTCCCTTGTTGGTCTTCTCATGGGCTCTGGGTTCATCTGCCTCCATGTGTACCAGGTAGTGGCTTGGACAATAGGCAAATTGAGCTCCTTAGCTTGTCTGGAAGAAAGAATCCACTTTCAGTAAAAGAGTCTATCTTCCTGTGCTAGTCTATGAGGAATATACTTCGACACCTCAAAAATCCATTTCCTCTTAAAGGAGGGGAGAGAGGCGGGAAAGAAGCATTCCTGTTTCTCCTACTATGTGCCAGGCACTGCGCTAAGTGCTTTTTACAAATATTATCTCATTTGATCATAGCGGGGTGCCCCCTTCGCTGATGCTGGTCACAGCCCCTCCACACTTTAGAACACCATCTTTATGAGATACTATGGCCCCCCCAAAAACCACCTAGAAGTGAACTCCATTTGTTTTTACAACTCTTTCTGTAGAACTCTTCCCCTATTTTTATGGAAAATCTTGGTCTCTGTCTGAACTAGTTCACGCACATTTGTGATATAGAGAATATAGATTGCCTACAGGAATTCATTTGTGGGCGTCTGCCTCCCAACCCAGGAAAATCTAGCCAGTAGCATCAGTTCTGCAAGAGCAAAGCTACCCTGTGGCCTAAACTCATTTTATTTAGGCTATATCTTATAGGATTAGAGACTTAGAGCTGGAAATGACCTTGGAGGTCGTGGAGTCTGAGCCCCTCATTTTACAAATGAGGAAACTGAGGTCTATGAAGGTTAAGTGACTTGCCCAAGGTCACACAGTTAGGAAGACGTAGGGTCCAGATTCAAACTCAGGACTCTGACTCCAAATGATGCATTCTTTTTTAAGCTGCACAGACTATTTTTAGATAGCTTTCCTGTCCATTCTTAAATGCATCCTTGCTATTCAGTGATGTTTTCCTTGGTTAATCCTGGGTACTCTGGAAAATCCTTCATTTACACATATCTGCTAGCCAGTTGGTTCAGAGGGAAGGGTGATTTATTTATCTTTGCTAAACCAGTCTACTGGACTTGAGGCTATTTTCCTAATTCCATGACACTGGTTAGAGAAATGAAATAAAGATTTCATTTCTGTATTAATATTTTATGTTTATTATTATTTTATTTTATGTTTAAGCAAAGCAAGAAAACAGTTCAATTGGAAAAACAACAGTAATTTCACAGGGAATGGTGGAATTGATGGTTGAGGGTATAAACAAGAGCTGTGAGGTGAGAATGAGCTGGACTGCAGGCACCCACACACTGTCAAGCTGGAGACGCAGTAAAGCTGCTGTCAAAGAGATAAGACTTTTTTAGACCCAACTGGAGGTTCCTAAGAGCCCCTTTTTGGCCTTTTATCTGGTAGAAATTCTGGCTTCATTCCTGCCCAGCGCCCTGACTTTGCATGGAGTCATTGCTTACTAAATGTTGAACTAGTTGAATTGGACATAGGCTGAAATATTTCAAAGAGAGGATCTGCTCCCTAGTCATCTACTGGCCTCAGTCTCTCCTTTGTCCATTAAGCAGAGATGGTAGGAAATGACTTCTGGGTCTTCTTTGCTTGTCCCCAAACTCAATGGCTCCATTCCATGCCTATGCCCAGTCTGTCCCCATGTCTAGAATGGATGTCCTTCTCACTTCTGCCTCTCAGAATTGGTACCTTCCTTCAAGGCTCAGCTTCTGTACCATCTCCTGCAGGAAGCGTTTCTTGACCTTCTTCCTCCTAAAATTATGTATGTATTTATCCATTTCTGGGTTGGGTCCCCCCTATGATTGATGGAAGCACCTTTGTAGTGAGGACTGTCTGATTTGTGTCTGTATCCCCAGCACAGAGTTGTTCCCTATAAATACTTACTGGATTAGATTAGGTTAGATCAGGAAGCAGGTATGTCTTGATTGTCTGTTATGAAGCTAGCACTATTAAGTCCCTTTAGGGGATACAGAATTATAAAAAAAAAATCACCTCAGAGATCTTACAATGTATTTGGGGAGAAAAGTCAATTTTGATGGAGAATCTGAATGTCAAAATTGGAAGCGACCTTTGAGGTCTATCTCCTGACCACCATCTTCTAGCCTGTCAACATCCCACCCAGAAGTCAACACAGCACTCGAGATGAGGTCTGACGAGGTCAGAGGAGAGTACAGTGTGTCTGTCGCCTCTCTCTGTCTGGACACTAGCTTCTGTTCATGTAGCCTAAGCTGTGGATTGGAGACAAGCTGTCACTAACATGTAAATTTCACATCAGTTCCTTCTCATCCCATGAAAATGGGCCACTGTTCTCTTGCTCAGCAGTCTTTCAAGGGGGATCAATTTCTCCCCATTAAGTGCTCCAAATCACTGAGGAAATAAGCCTTCTACTTCTTGAATTCTTAAGTCCATACTGCTCATTTCAAATCTGAGCTTGTCCTTTACAAGGAGCATTAAATATGGCTCCCTCTAACTCATGAAATGTCTGGATTGAGTTTCAGATCATACTGGGACTTTGAGCAAGGCTGGAAAAAGCTAGGTATAAACTAGGCCCTCTCATGCCCGGTGAAAATTGTCATGAAAAAGATAGGATTTTAAACTGCCCCCTTGCTTTGCAACCATCCCCAAGAGTGTTCGGTTTGATTAATAGTGGTTTCTGTATGTAGCCAAAAGAAGAAAACTGTTTAGTTTGTATAATGGGGGACCAAACAGTGAGGGCTCAGTCCTGAGAGCAGGCTTGTTTGGTGAGCCTGTTTTTGGAAGTGCCTGATGATGTGGAAGGAAATGGCCCAACCCCCCACTTCAGAACACATGCAGATATTCTCTGACCATTGCTGGTCCATTTACAGCTGCCTTTTTGGTTGGCTGCTGAGCCAGATTTGGATATGCATACAAAAGATTCTAAAAGGGGAAACTTAACCCTCTTTTCTGCCTGGCTGTGTTCAAATGAGGAGACAAGGACTGCTGAAAGCCTCTGGGTGGGGAGAGAGCAATCTAGTACCCAGAGCCTCATGAAGCTATGAGCACACAGACCTGCTATTGCTTCTGTCCCTGTTGCGTCTATCCTTTCCTGCCTAGGTGAAGAAGTTTTAGATACAGAACAAACTAGGCTGCTACCCTGTGAGCTTGGAAAGTTCAGAAGATCAAGCCCAATGATGGTGAGGAGTGAAGTCTCAAGGTATCCACTTGACCAGTGTAGCAACAGATAAAAGGCAGCCAGAGGGAGTCATTTATCCATTATATCTTAGCTATACTGAATCTGGGAAGAACACATCAGAATAATCAGCTATCAAGCTGATAGCATTAAGAAAACACCCCTAACCCCTGAGGGATATCCATAGAAACCTGAGGGGAATATACCATCTTGGTCTAAGAGCCTAACTTGCAAGTGAAAGTGGAAGTTGGGATAAGACCCCCTGGGGCTTGAAAGATTACATTTGTAACAAGGAAACAAAACCTGAAATCTAGATAGTATATTTGACACGCCAGGGTTTCCCCCCAGAGGGCTGTGGAGTCAACCCTAGGAGCCCTCTCCCTCCTTGCCAAACATGTTCATCCAGGTGAAATCTGGTAACAGTGAGTCTCCTGAGCAGCCTTGAACGAGAAAGAGGACAGTATGGAAAGGCTGGGATAGGGTAGTCTAGCTTAAAGATGTCTGATAGCTTGCTGGACTTGGAGTCAGAAAGAGCTGAGTTTGAATTCTGCCTCAGGCACTTAGTACCTCTCCCAAGCCTCAGTTTCCTCATCTTTAAAATAGGGATAATAATAGCACCTAGCTCATAGGGTTGTTAGGAGTTTCAAATGAGATCTTCTGGGTAAAAGACTTGGCAAACCTTAATAATATTAGCAAGCATTTATATAGTACCTACTATGTGCCAGGCACTGTGCTCAGGGCTAGACAAATATCGTCTCACTTGATCCTCACGTCACAGCTAGTGAGTGTCTGAGGCCAAATTTGAACTCAGTCCTTCCTGACTCTGCACCACCAATCTGTTATTATGATTTCCATTTGATAGCCTGACAATATCAAATGTGCTTCAGTGTTTTTTTTAGCCCCAGCTGATGGGGTTCCTTGCCTCCCTCTAGCACCTGAGTCAGCAGTGCTATGGCCCCCCAAAGGCCTGGACTTGGGGTGATCATTCCAAATTGTCATTATCTGAGAAGAGCTCTGCCACTTTAAGCTCAAAAGTGAACAAGATGGATTCTGGGCGAGGGGAGAAGCATCAGCCATAGTTAAATAGCTTTGGCATGGAGCCCGCCAAGTGCTCAACTATGGATGAGGAGAAGAACCAAAGGGAAATGGCTCCCCCTCCCACCGGATTTCTGTAATGTCTCTTGGCATCTCAGCAGAAAGGCCTAAGTAATATGAAAAGCCCGCATATCCATAATAATCATAAGGGGCACTACACTTCCCACTTTGCCAGTCACTTTCACATGCATGCATGATCTCATTTGGGCCCCATGGCAATCCTGTGAGGTGGGAGTCTGCCCTCTGCCACTGACCAGCTGGGTGACCCTAGGCAATTGCCTTGACCTCTCTGAGCTGCAGTTTCCTCACTTGTAAAATAGAGATAATAATACATAAAATACCTGCTTGAGGCTCACCCCTCATTACTAATCAGTTGCCAAATTTTGCTTGTTTTTTTCTTTTTATATTTATGAGTTAAATTTATTTTAATTTGTCTTTTAAAAATCACTTTATATTGATGTCTTTTGGCTTTATATCAGAGTTATTTCCCATGGATCCCCCCCACCAGATTGAAATCTTCCTTGACATAATAAATCAATTAACAAGCATTTATTAAGCACCTACAATGTGCCGGGCACTGTGACAAACACATTGGCAAAAAGATGGCAAAAATTAGTCTCTGCCTTCAAGGAGCTCACAATCAAATGGGGGACACAACATGCTAACAGCCATGTACAAACAAGATATATAAATAAATTGAAGATAAGCAACAGAGGGAAAGCACTAGTAATAAGGCTTCTTGCAGAAGAGGGAGGCCAGCTAACATGACAAAACAGGAAAATGATAAATGCTGGAGAAGATGTGGGAAAATTGGAACACTAATGAATTTTTGGTAGAGTTGTGAGCTGATCCAACTATTCTGGAGAGCAATGTGGAACTACGCCCAAAGGGCTGTAAAACTGTACATACCCTTTGACCCAGCAATACCACTTCTAGGTCTGTATCCCAAAGAGATCATAAAAATGGGAAAAGAATCCACATGTACAAAAATATTTATAGCAGCTCTTTTTTGTGGTTACGAAGAATTGGAAATCGAGGGGATGCCCATCAACTGGGGAATGGCTGAACAAGTTGTGGTATATTAATGTAGTGGAATACTATTGTGCTATAAGAAATGATGAGCAGGTGGACTTCAGAGAAACCTAAAAAGACTTGAATGAACTGATGCTGAGTGAAGTGAGCAGAACCAGGAGAAAATTGTACACAGTAACAGCCACAATGTGTGATGACTAACTCTGATAGACTTATCTCTTCTTGGCAATGCAAGGACCTAAGACAGCTCCAAAGGACTCATGATGGAAAATGCTGTCCACATCCAGAAGAAGAACTATGGAATCTGTATGCAGATTAAAGCATATTATTTGCTCTCTTTTTTTTGTTTGTTTTTTCTTTCTAATGGTTTCTCCCATTAGAGAATCCCAATCTAATTCTTCTTTACAACATGACTAATGTGAAAATAAGTTCAATATAAATGTATATGTAGAGCCTATATCAGATTGCATGCCATCTTGGGTTGGGGGCAGGGGAGAGTTGGGGAAAAAATTTGGAACTCAAAATCTTATGGAAGTGAATGTTAAAAACTAAAAAAAAATTGATAAATTTAAAAAAAAAAGAAGGAGGAGACCAGGAGGTAAAGACCAGTGTTTCAGGCATGAGGGACAGGCTGCGAAAATCCCCAGAGTCAGGAGATAGAGGGTCATGTTCAAGGAATAAGAAGTAGGCCAGTGTCACTGGATCACAGAGACACAGAGGGGAGTAAGGTATAAGAAGATTAAAAATGTAGAAAGGGACCAGGTAATGAAGGGCTTTAGAGGTAGAGGATGTCCTATTTGATCCTGGAGGTAATAGGGAGCCATTGGAGTTTACTGAGCACAAGTATGGACACAATCAAACTTGTATTTTAGGAAGATTGCTTTGATAGCTAAGTGGCAGATGGACAGGAACAAGGACAGATTTGAGGCAGGAACACCAACCAGAAGGCTATTGCGATAGTCTAGGTGTGAGGTGATGAGAGACTGAACAATGGTGATGGCAGTGTCAGAGGGGACATAGAGGAAAGATGTTGCAAAGGTACAATTGACAGGCGTTGGCAGCTGGTTGGATATGAGAGAGGGAGGGAGGGAGAAGGAGGAGGAGGAGGAGGAGGGGGAGGAGAGAGGCAGAGGAAGAAGAAGAAGATGATGATGATGATGATGATGATGTTGACACCTGGCTTGTGAGCCTAGGTGGCTGGGAGAACGATGGTATCCTTGACAGTAATAGAGAACTTTGAAATAGGGAAGGGTTTTGAGAAAAAGATAATGAGTTTGGTTTTAGACATGCCGAGTTTCAGATACCCATTTGGCATACAATTTGAGATGTCCAATAGGCAATTGGAGATACAAAACTAGAGGACAATCTCTGAAACAAACAAAAAAGCTAAAAAAAATCCATTACAGAAAATATATCTGACTGTATATAATATTCTGTCCTAGTATTCCCCCACCTCTCTGCTGGGAGTGAGGAATTGTGTTTCATTCATTATTTCTTCTCTAGGACCTTCATTGATTTTTCCATTATTCAGACTTCAAATTCCTTCAAGCTGTCTTTTAATTTATATTGTAGTCATTGTATTCATTTTTCTGCTGATTGTGCTTGTTTTACTCTGCACTGGTTCACACAAATCTTCCTATGTTTCTCTGAATTCCTTATATTAATCAGTTGTTAATGTATAGAAATCTTTCACTGCATTCTTCTACTTTGATTGCAAGAAGCATTTGCCCTGCGCCATGTTCAATTCCAAATCCAGTATAACCAATGCACAATGGATGAATTTTCCCTTTATCCATTGCTACACTGGTCAAGCAGGTACCATGGGCTTTCGCTCCTCCCCGGACTCAGCTGCCTGCAAACTCTAGCATGAACTCCAATATGGGACCTGTGTTGACTTGATCTTCTGAACTTTCCAAGCTCACAGGGTTGCAGCCTAGTGTGTTCTATATGCAATACTTCATTAGCTAAGGCAGCCTTTTGGAATATTGTATCCCAAGGGCCTCTCTTGTCCAGGGTAGAAGCTACCAGTACTTGAACATCTTTTTGGATGCTTACAGTATTTTTTCTTTGACTTGGAAACTGAATTTTGGCTGGATTTTGGTTCCTGGGAATTTGGATTTTGGGGTTCCTTCCAGGAGATGATTTTGCCCTCTGGCTCTAAGAGATCTAGACAGTTTTATGTTCTTTATTTCTTGAGATATTATATTCCTTATATTTTCCTCTTTTTTATTCTTTTGGATTTATTTTAATATTTCTTATTGCCTCATAGAGTCATCATTTTCTGTTTGGCCCATTATAATTTTCAGAATTCAATTCTTGGGCAGAGTTTACCACTGTCTATTCAAAGGTATTAATTCTCCTTGCCATTATATTCTCCTTACTTATTCCATTTTGTATCTCTTGTTTCATTTCTTTCAGGTACTCTTAGATTTTTTGTGGCCAAAACATTCTTTTCTACTTGGACTTAAGTTACTCTCTTCTTCTGGGTTTACCCCTTGGGTATCATTTAGTCCAAGGTATTTCTCCATTGCTGTTTTCTTCTGTTTACTCATATCTCCAACCTCAGCCTCTGGGCTGGGGGCTAGTGCTTGGCTCAGACTATGTTCCTGCACTTTTGGATGGTGTTGGTAGGCTCTGCCTGATCCTGAGTGCAGTGGCTAAGATTAGTTCCTGCCTGCTGCAGGAATTGTCTGGCCCTGTCTCCTGGATTCAGGCCCAGGCTGCTTGGATGTTGGATTGGACCAGGGCATCGTGGATGCTGGTCTGTCCTGGTCTTCTGCCATAGCTGGAATCCCTAGGTCACCCTGCACTGGGAGCTGATGCTCTGGCTCTGTCTTCCACTATGGATAGGGCCCCGGGGTCTCATGCTGAGAATTGCTGCTCTGAGTCTGCTGTTGTGAGATATATTTTTCATTTCACCTCCCACTCTTCCTAGCTTGTTCCCTTTCTGCATTTCCACAGGATTCTGGCAGTCTTTTTTTTTAAGTCCTGGACTGACTAGAAGAGTAACCCTAACTGCATGCTGATTTATCATTGTTTTATCATTGTTCCTTCTGATGTATATCTGCCCCTACCCCCAAGTCCTTTGTTTGGCATTTAAAGTTCTTCAAAACCTAGCCCTTTCTTTCCAAACTTCTTACCTTCTACAACACACAAAAGGAGGCAGGAAAGATTCCCCCCTTTCCTGTGCCACGGGGTATCTGATATAGGGGCACCTTATTCCATGGACTTGAGACGAGGCAGGGCAGCAGATGCAAAGAGAAGTAAGCTAAGTCCAGTTTCTGCCCTCTGTAAAGAAGAAATTGGGAAGAACTTGGTACTCTGTCCTTTAACCTTCCAGTCACAGCGGAGAGGAGGTTGAGGGAGGTGGTATCAATCAAGGCTTGATTTAGCACCTGGTGACGAGTTTAGCCGTGATGAGCTCATCCTGGAAGGGCCGTCTTTTTCCCTGGAGTTTAAAGCAGATACAGTAGAGATGCAAAGTAGCCCCCCTCCTAGGCTCCCCTGTCTACTCGGTATTGCTCCTTTATGTTCCTATTTCTAGATGATGGCTTCTCTATTTGAATGTAAACTATCTGAGGGCAAGGATCATTGTTTTGTTTTTCTTTGCATCCTCAACACTTAGCAGAGTGCCTGGCATATAAATAAGCCAGTAAAGTGATTTGCGAACTTTGAAGCTCTATTTTTCTCTGTAGTTATTATATCATTTCTACCCATTTCAGAGATGAGAAAATGAGAAGCAGTGGGACATAGTGGTTCATCCTTAGACTCAGAAATACCTGGGTTCAAGTTTTACCTCCGATACCTACTAGCTCATCTGATATCTACTAACCTCTCAGTGCTCTGGGCAGCAATCTAAGTTGTTGACCAGCAGCTGTGGAGGACCTTCCGCCTCTGGAACTCGCTGCACAGATAAAATCACAGGTCCAGAAATTATTTTCTTATAAGTGAAGAAATGGAGGCTTGGAGCAGTCAGCTGACTTGTCCAAGGTCACAAGGCTGGGTGCAGCCAGCAGGCCTTCTGATTTTAAGGTCAGTGCTCTTTCTGCTATAGAATTGCTAGCTCAGTTAAATAATAACTGAATCCTGTGCTATAGCTTTAGGGGGTAAATGGAACAAACACAGCAAAGTGTTTTCTGTGTTGTAGAAAAGTAGATCTGTAACTTGACTTTTCAATCACTTGGCTGTAAGGTTTTGGCTTTTTCTTTAAAAAGGTTCAATTGAAGGGCCTTGATTTCCTCAGCTGTAAAATGAAGGGGTTGGCCTGGGTAATCTCTAGGGCATTTCTACCTCGAAATCCGGGGATCCAACTAATCTCGTAAGCATATGAACTGTTCAATCTGATGCCTTTTATTTGGTCCCCGTTCCCCTGGACTTCCCTGCAGTTGGGCCATTGTTGACCACCTCCTCCCATATGGTCTCTCCGCCCTTGGCTTCTATTACATTTATTTTTCTGGTTCTCCTCTTACCTACTTGACCGTCTCCTTTTGTGACTCATCGTCCATCCCTTGTCCTTTAAATGTGAGTGTCCTTCAAGGCTCTGTCCTGGACTGCCTTCTCTTCTATTTGTGTCCCTCCTTCCCCAGTGACCTCATCTGTTCCCAAGGGTTCAGTCATGACTTTTGTGTTGTTGATTCCCATCTCTCAGTATCCAGCCCTGACATCTTTCCTGAGCTGTAATCCCAACCACCTGGCATTGTCAATTTCTCAAAGTCAACATGTCTAAAACAGAACACATCTTTCCCCCTAAACTTGTTCCTCCTCCAAACTTCTTATTTCTGTTGAGAAGAGGGCTCCGCCAGCCTCCCAATCATCCTTAATGCTTCCCTTCCCTTACCGCCCCCCCCCATATTCAATCAGTTCCCAAATTTGGACATTTCTTCCTTCACAACATTGGTGGTCTGCTAGATAGAGCGAAAGACCTGGAGGCAGGCACGCTTGAGGTCAAATGCTGCCTCAGACACTTGCTAGCTGTGTGACCCTTGGAAAATCACAGATTCTCTGTGCCTCAGTTTCCTCATTTGTAAAATGCGGATAATAATAGCACCAATGCCCCAGAGTGGTTGTGAGGATCAAATGAGATAACATATGCAAAGTACTTAGCAAATTTAAAAGTTGTATATAAAGGCTCTTACTATTCCTTTAGGCTCTCTTCACTTCTCACCTGGACTGTTGCAATAGCCTCCTAACTGGTATCCTTGCTTGAGTCTCTCTTCTCTCCAATCCATCCTCTGCTGCTGCCAAAAGAATCATTCCTGTGGCACAAATCTGCCCAAGTCACTATCCTGCTCAAATACCTTCTATGGCTCCCTGTGGCCTCTAGGGAAAAAGGAAACTCCTCAGCCTGGCATTTAAAGGCCTCCACACTTCTCCATTTCCACTATTCACTCACATTCCTCACTTTCATGAAATCTGGTCCAATCAGAGCGGATGACTAGGTTCTTGCCCAAATTGCTAGAAGACCAAGCCCAGCCCCAGGCTTGGTTAACTCTTCCTTCTCACTTCTGCTTCTCGCCTCTTTTATTCTAGCTTTGGGACAGGTGCTACCTCTTTCCTGAAGGCTTCCCTGTCTCTCCCCTCCCCCCCACACTCCCTCCACTCTCCGATGAGCAACGACTGTGGCCGATGACCAACGACTGTGGCCGATGACCAACAACCGTGGATTTTTGATCTGTATGCATGTTGCATGCCCTTCCCCGTCCCAGATGAGTGTAAATATCCTTGAAGACTATAAGGGACCATTCTCTGGGTAACCATAGGCCTAGCACATTGTCCTGCACGCAGTAGGTGTAGGTGCTTTCTAAATGGCTGAATTTAATCGGATCGTGGACAAATTGGTGAGATGTGGGCTTGCATATTGCAACATGACTTTAGATGGGACACGGCCATCAGAGATGAAACATTAGTTAATAATAAGAGTTAATGTCCTAATAGCTTTCTAGAACATGAGTGGATATTATCATTCATTGT
Organism: Vombatus ursinus; assembly: GCF_900497805.2. Lineage (NCBI taxonomy): Eukaryota > Metazoa > Chordata > Mammalia > Diprotodontia > Vombatidae > Vombatus > Vombatus ursinus. The sequence continues at coordinate 5,307,357 of NW_020944469.1, read as the reverse complement.
GTCTCCATACCAAAACACGTATTTGCATGTGGAGGCACTGTCTTTGAAGGGGAGTGCCTGAGACCATGGTAAGAAAATAAGCAGATGGAGACATGGCGGGACACTGACCTGAGAGTGCTGTTTTCTTCAGGATTAGGTTTAGGATACATAGGGAGGAAAGGGAGATGCATCAAAGCAGGCAGCCTGATACACAGGAGCAGAGATTGCGAGTTAGAGGGAACTCAGGGGGGTCCCGTAGTCCAAGGCCCTCATTTTAGAGGAGTCTGTGGAGGCTCAGAAAAATGAAGTGGATTGCTCAAGGTCACACCATAAGTGGCAGAGTCAGGATTCGAATCCAGGTCCTCTGACTTCAAAAACTAGGGATCTTCCCACTGGACCATACTGCCTCCTAAGCCTGAGGTTTCTCAATAGGCATGCCATGTTGCAACAGGGCCTGGTCACCAATGTTTCACATTTGGGCATTGGAGTTGAGAAGCAAAATGGAATCCTTACTATCACAACCTTGGAAGGAATGATAATGGTTCCCATGTTCTCACTCAACCCCGTGACAAGGGTCCCCCTGTCCCCCATGGAATCGTGACTCTTCCTCGGGAGCTTTTGGACGACACTCACCCAATATCACTGATGTCAGATTCCATTGTATAGCCGGCAGAAAACAATCTCGGCTAGTGTCCGAGGGTATGACGTATTCCTGTTTACTTAAATGAAAAAGAGACGATATTTGGCCAGAGACAACAAAGGACATGACCACTAATGCCAATTATCTGTCATCACAGCTCAACCTTCCCAACGCCAGGGACATTGGCACAATTGCCATCTTATTCTGGAAATGGTTGCTACAGATCTTTGGAGAAAACTGCCCCCTAGTGCCCTGCCTTACATTTCAATGAGAATTTATATTAAAAAATAACCAAATGTTGGCAGCAACATCAAAGTACAATCATCACCATGACTGCCAGAAAGTCTGTCCTTGGGAGACTCTTGCAAGGTACATCCCATAAGTGAAGCTCAGGGTAGTTAAAGGAAATGTTAGTAGTTTCTCAGCTAGTAAGTAACAGAATCAGGATTTGAACCCAGGCCTTTGGACTCCAAATGCAGGGCCCTTTGTTCTATAGCACTCTGAACCAATGAGTCTGGGATGGACCTCCATTTAAGGTCATCTATTTCATCCCTCTCCCTCCCAGCATTGGAGAAGTAGCATTGAGAGACTGGTGGATATTGAGCTGACCTCCAAGCTGGGAAAATCTGGGTTCAGGCCCTGCAGCTAACATATAGTTTCTGTGTTCCCCTGAGCAAGTTACTTTACCTCTCAGTACTCTGGGCAACTCTGTAACACAGTAAATCATAGAGTAGGTATCAACCTGTATTGATGGAGGGAGTTTACCTGCCCAGGAGTTTCCTATGCCAATGAAATCACAAGCCCAATCTCTATCCCTACCCCCAAGATTATTGCATCTAACACCTCTTTCTTTAGGACAAAGCATGTCTCTAAGTATAAACAAGTTTGTCTTGAATTAGCCTGACATTCAAGGCCCTCTGGAATTTGCCTGCAACCTACTTCTTCTAGTTTTGTCTCTCATTATTCCCCTATGCATATTTCCCACTCAAACCAAAGTGATCTCCTCACCATTTCCCCAGTCACACTCTGTACTTTCCTGCCTACATACCTTTGCTCATGCTATTGCTTCTGCCTGGAGTGCCCCATGGTTCTTCCTCCCTCAATTTTTATTACATGGAAGCACCATATTGGTCTACATTCCTTCCTTCCTTCCTTCCTTCATTCAGTGGACATTTATTGAGTCCATCGTACTGTATACGATCAATGCTGTGGGTTACACAATAGGTTATACATGACATGGTCATGCCTGAAGAAGAATTGGAATGGGGATGGGGGTGGGAGGTGGATTGAATAGTTTTATAGTAAGGCAGAATGCAATCAGGGCCACTAGAGAAGTTTAAAGAGCTATGGGAGTTCAGAGAAAGAAGGGATCACTTTGACGGAAAGGGGATATTATTGGAGTAAGCATATAAGTTGTCATCCTGGGTGGACAACTCTGAAGGGTACAACAGTCCTTGGTCTGTGTCACCTCTGGTCAGATTGTTAGCAAATCAATCAACAGTGACCATCACACTGAAATAAGGTTTGCCTTGGCTACCATGGGTCAGATGCAGGCATGGGGGTTAGGTAATTAGGTCAGGCCTGGGACTGGAGTCTCCAATGCCAGAGCCAGTTTGGGGAGATTAGCCGCCTCTAAGCTCCATTTCATCGCAGTGTTGCTGGGCTCTCAAGGGACCTTGGGACTCAGTCACTGGAGGGTTGCTATGACTTTCAGCTAAGAAGCTCCAAGAAACCTCATGAGAAGAGCAACTCTTGGGTTCTGAGGAATGTGTTACCTTGAAGAAAGCCTAGGATGTAGTAAGTGCCATATGCCCAAGTGCACATGAGGGAGGATTGGCAATGCTCTAGAGTCTAGGGGAGGATGGACAAGGCTCTAGAGACTAGGGGAGGATTGGCAGTGCTCTAGAGTCTAGGGGAGGATGGACAAGGCTCTAGAGTCTAGAGACTAAGGGAGGATTGGCAGTGCTCTAGAGTCTAGGGGAGGATTGGCAATGCTCCAGAGTCTAGGGGAGGATGGACAAGGCTCTAGAGACTAGGGGAGGATGGACAAGGCTCTAGCGTCTAGGGGAGGATGGACAATGCTCTAGAGCCTAGAGACTAAGGGAGGATTGGCAGTGCTCTAGAGTCTAGACTCTAGGGGAGGATTGGCAATGCTCCAGAGACTAGGGGAGGATGGACAAGGCTATAGAGACTAGGGGAGGATGGACAAGGCTCTAGAGTCTAGGGGAGGATTGGCAGTGCTCTAGAGTCTAGACTCTTGTTGAAGTATCCACTCCTTAATCCCCACAAAGAGAAAGAAGATCCTTGGCGGTCATTTAAGCCAGCCAAAGGCCATGATTAAGAAATATTTGAAAGACTGAGCTACTGAACCTTGGAAATCCATGCAAAGATGTGAACCTTTCTCCAACTACAAAATTAAAATGGCTGCAGGGAGAAGAGAGACTGGTAGCTTGTAGAAAGTTGAACAGAAATAACGAGTATTTTTTAAAGGATGGTGACCCCGCCCCTACCTTTTGGATACAAGAATCATAGGATTTAGCCAGAAACTGAAAAAAAAAAGTTGGAAGAGACCTCAGCGGCCACCTAGCCTGATGCCTTTGCCTTCGAGGTGAGGAAGCTAAGGCCCAGAGATGGCATTTGCCCAAAGCCACACAAGTGACATCCCAGGATACCCAATAAAGCAGGAAAGAACCTTGAAAGTCACCAAGGCCAGTCCCTTGTTTGGTGAACAAGGGAACTGGGGCCCAGAGAGAGTCGGGGGAACAGGATCATAAATTTAAAGCTGGAAGGGACCCCAGAAGCCATCTGGTCCAATGCCCTCCCAGAGTTCCCACAGTGAAAATTGAAAGTTAGAAGGGCCTCGGTGGTCCACCCAATCCAGCCTATACACAATAGCAATGCCCCCCTAACATACCTGACAAGTGGTGGTCCAGCTTCTTCTTGAAGGCCTCCATGGTGAGGGAACCTACCACCTCTCAAAGCAGCCCATTTTGAGATTGTTCTCATTGTGAGATAGTCTTTCCTTACATTGAGCCTAAAGTTTTCTCTTTGCATCTTCCACTACTCCTGGTTCTGCCTTCTGAAACCAAACAGCAAATCAAATCCAAATTAAATTGTCTTTTTTACATCCCTTTCCTTCAATGGGCAACAGTGAAGAAAACCCAACCTGTGCCCCTTTGCTCTTCAGTTTCTTGCCCAAGACTTCATAATCATTGGCTATACTTTCTCGGTTCTTTCTGGCCTTGTCATTTGCGTCCAAATGAATCACCGAAGTGGGTAGTTGTTGTCCATTTTGATAAGTCTTGGGGGAGGGGGAGGGGCTTCTGGTACATCTTGGATATAGTCCATCTTGGAAGATGGCAGACCTCTACATTATTGTTATGAAGTCAACAAATAGCTGCCTCGGTCTAATTCCTGAGGAAGAAATCGCCTACTATTCTCATTTTTTCATCTTTTTTGACCTTTCTAAATGACCTCTTACCTCATAGCTTCTGTGACTCAACTGTACCATTCGGCCTCTTTTTCATCAGAGCATCCAGATCTCTTCTCTTCAGGAAGAGTCTCTCACCTGTTTTGAAGCCATGATTGTACAGCTCTCTCCTACTTTTCCTTTCCACTCAGTCCTTCATTCTCCATCATCCTAATAAGAGTCAAGTCTCACCTCCTTCCATCTCAGCTCCCTCTTTCTCCCCCTGAAGCTTTGCCTCTCCACCTTCAGGGACATTTCTTCTGCCTTCCAATCTGGAGGGTGGAGAGGTATGTCTGCTAATTCCTTCATCTCGTCCTCCGGGAGGAGATCAGTCTCCACTTAGAACACAGATAACAGTCACTTGGCTGTGGCAGAAATATAAACATCACATACTGCATTCAGGCCCAGTTTCCCCTGTTCTCCCTAACGTTTGATATTTTTCAGCCTTGTTTTTTTTGTTTTTTAAAGTAGTGAGTGTTTATATCTCAACACAAAATACTTAGTTAAAACTTTTACATGCAACTAGCACCTCTTAATAACTTGACAGCTCCACTCAAATTCCTTTCCTTTGTCTCAAAACATCCAAGCCCCAGACACAACCACTTCAGCCTTTCACCAGTTTGGCCCACCCACCAACTCACTCTATCAATTTTCTTATGCCTTTAATTGCTCCGCTTACCTTCTTTGCCTTGTGCTGCCAACTACCTTTCTCTTCTCCTTCTTAAGTCTATCTCTTCAGGTTCTATTCCCTAGTCCTCCTTTTAAATCCTTCTTGAGAGTCCTTGATCTTGATTCTTTCCAACAGGAAGTAGCATCTGGATCAGTATCTGGGCCTAGAAATTTTCCTCCTTCAAGTTTTTCTCAATTTCTTCCAAATTTTGCCAAGTTTCTCCTCCCCACACTCAATCTCTGACCAGCTTCACTAGTAGAAACTTCTCCAAGTCACTTACAACAATTTCTTTCTCCTCCTTATACATCTCAAGTCTCTCACTCTTGTCTGGTTCCTTCTCCCACAACATTCTTTTACTGAAATTGGAAGGAGAAGTTTTTCTGAGGCCCAGAGAGTTTAAGTGATTTGTACCTAGCGATTAAATGATAGAGACAGGATTTGAACCCAGGTCCCCTGACACTAAATTCACCCCTTCTCATTTAGAATACTTCAGTTCAGTATTTTGCTTCTCTGGTAAAAAAAAGATAAGGACTAGACCTGTAATTCCATTCCTCTAGAGAATTTCTGGATGAGAGAACTCTCTTCACCAGAGCACATTAACACTCTCTTTGCAATTTATAGTCCTAGAGATTTCCTTGGGGCACTGAGAGGTTAAGGGACTTCCCAGCGTCACACAGCCATTGTGTGTAGAACTTGAACCCAGGTCTTCCTGGCTTCTAGATTGACTTTCCATCCTCTGTGCCACACTGACTCTATTTCCCTGGTAATGCCCTGTTGCTTGTGTTAGGTTTCTTGTTTTCTAAATATGAAAGCTCAGAAAGGCACCAAGAGAAGAATCTGGCTGCCTTTTAAATGATGCATTAAAGTTCTGTCTCCAAGCTTTCCAGCAGGAAGTCCCCAACTCTGCTGGGACTCCCTCATTCCATATTTTAGGCTAACCTCCCCTTGAGGCAGCTTGGGGTACCGGAAAGGGTGGCAGGCCCCACGGCAGGCATGAGTTGCTTGGGGGGAGTTTGGCCCTGTCCCTTTTCCACTGGGGGCCTCAGTTCCCTTGCCTGTAAATGAGGGGACTGGACAAGAGGATTTCTGAGACCCCTTTCAGGCCTGCCGTCCCCTCTCCTCCCTCTTCTCTAATAAGGAAAAAAAAGTAAGCCTCCTGAATTCGGGTCAATGGGTACGACTCCGGAGATGCATGTCTGCGTCATGTTTCCATGACAGTGCTCCTGCAAATAAGGAGAGGTATGGGAACAACATTTGTCTGCTGCCCACTGATTTCTCCCCGCTTCCCCTAGCGCCCACCCCCACCCCACTCTATTCTTTTGGGACTGCAGGCTGCCTCCAGGTGGCAGGAGTGAGGCTTAGATTGCTAAGCTGGCAGTGCCACCTTCTAAAGGCTGCAGATTACTCTGAGCCCTCGCCATGTGCCTCCTAGCCCTCTGAAAGAGGCGCTCATGGGACTGTACTGGCCACCCAGGAAAAGCGTCAGAGCTCTGATGGCAGCAGAGTCAGAAGAAGCACTGGTCCATAAATCAGAAGACCTAGGTTCAAGTACAGGTTCCATGCTCCATGCTCCCAAGTAAGTCACCTCCCCTCTCAGACACTCACGTTCCCCCTATAAAATGGAAAGAACGACAGTTCACCTACCTATTCCTTGGTGTTGCCATGAGAAAGGAAGTTTGTAAACTTTGAAGTACCATGAAAACAGGAACTCCTTATGAATAATGCCCTATCTGAGATCCTGAAGCAGTCAAAGGCCAAGTTAAGCTAAGCAGCTAGGTTAGTCAGTCCACCAGCATAGATAGCAGCCCTTAATTCAATTCCAAATGTTCATTTCTGAGGTTAATGAAAAAATTTCTCTACAAGATACTTATAAGAATATGTTCAATGGATCACAGACTTAAAAGTTGGACCCCTCTTATTTTACAGATGAGGAAACTGAGGCACAGGGTTTAGTGACTTGCCCAGGTTCCTATAGCTAGTATTTGAGGGAAGATTTGAACCCAGGTTTTCCTAACTCCTGGGTCATCTCTTATCTACTCTGAACACAGGGATATTGTTTCTACATACAGCCAAAATAACCAGTCAACTCAGTGGAGGAGTTCCCCTCCCCCTCCAAACCAAACCCCAAATTGGTTGTTTGGCTAAATGACTCCATTACACAGTGAGTTCAGGCAGAGTAGCCCTAAGCACATGCTACCTTTGCAAAGTGAGTGACTGATTGGCTTCTATTTCTGGAAAGCTGGGGCTTTCCATGACGTTGGCACTGAGGCTGGGCGAGGCCTGAGGCTAGGCTGGAGTAGGGGGTGGGGGTAATGCTGTCTTCCCAGCTGACACTTCTTTCCTTCCCTTCTCGACATTCACTACAAGGGGGCAGCACAGGAATGCACATGCCTTCCCATCACTGCTCAGGAAGAGCTGAGCACCCACCATGTGTTCTAAGGCCTTTTCTGGACTCCCACAACATGGCCCGACCTGCAGGCCCGCTAGTGAGGCGGGCAGGGGAGGAAAATCTGGCTAGCTGATGTTGTAGGATGACGTACCATCCAACTTTTAGAGGCCGGACTTTCTGAGGACAAATTCAGATGTTGCCTTTTTCTTTGAAAATGAGTTTGGGTTGTGGGTGAGACGAAAGGCTTCCGGGAAAGTCAAGGCAAAGGAACGTCCATGAGTGCCAACTCCAGATGCTGCCATTTGTAGTTAATTTTCTGAAAAGAAAAAGGGGAAAAACCAGTATGGGGCCTGGGCCTCTCGTTGCTAGACCTAGGTGTCTCCATCTCGAGTGACGGTTTGTGTTGAGCTGTTGTAAGAGTAGCACCTCATCTGGGCTCATTTTCCCAACCCCTGTCCTCCCATTCCATAACTTCTGTCTTTGCTGGTGGATGACTTAAACACCCAATTTCCTGTTGCCCAGACTATGCCATGGAGTTGGGTGGGTAGTCTCTTAAGTTTGTCTATAAGTGCCTATCTTTTGGGCGGGAGCTGCAGAGAACCAATTAGCTAAGCACAGAATTGAACTGGATAGGAGGAAAATAGCAGGGCTGGATTTTACTAGGGAAATCACAAAGCGTTTTCAATGCTTCCAAGCTGCCCCCTGACCTGAAAATTCATCTCTTTAGCAGCATTAGCCTCCTGGTACTGCTATACGGCTGTGAGTAACGGACTACCACGATCTCTGGAGAGTCCAAATTGCAGGTGACTCAAAGGACAATGGAAATATATAGCATATTTCCTAAGAAAAGAAGACCTGAAGGAAGGCCATTGACACGTTGGGGAAACCTGGTAGGGCGGATTTACGAAAGCATATGAATACAAGTCATCTAAAACAAGCATGCGTGATTGGGTTGATTTCTCTATCAGTGGAAGGGGCACTTACACTAATGAATTCATTTCTTTGTTGTCAATGATGTCATCAGACTCGATGGTACCATTCCATTTGGACAGCCCGATCTGTATTATTCAAGTGCTCATTATCCACTTTGTAAGCCTTTCTAGGGCATGTTTCTTCTAGGACTCCTATCGGCTTTCCAGGGCAGTGTTCTTTGGCAACTCCATCCAAAAGCGTTACAGGAGGAGAGGAGGTGAGAACCATATCCACTCTTCTAAGTTACACCAATGAAGGGCAAGCTCTGGCAAGTTACACCAAATTAGAATGCTTTGAGGATGGGCCAAGTTGAAGAACCAGCTCAGCTAAGTGCAGAAAGGTTCATCACTAGAGGAGTGGCCACCAGCTAACAAATGACTTCAGCTATAGCAACTAAGACATGAAGGGGTCATCGTCTGTATCAGTAGAGGGAATATCTACACCAAGCAAATAATGAATACATAGAGGTTTTAGATTTGGAACGGACTTCAGGGGTCATCTAGTTCAAATTGCATGTGGAAGGAATCCCTATTAAAGCATAACCTAAATATGATCGATCAGTCTCTGCTCAAAGAACTCCAAGGAGAAGGAGCCCGCTACCTCTCTGGGCAGCCTATCCCACTTTGGGAGAGCTCCAATCATTACTGAGTTGTTCCCCACATCTAGCATAAATTTGCGTCTTGGCAATTTCTTCCCATTTCTTCTGGTTATGCCCTGTGGAACCAAGCAGAAAATATTTTATCCCTCTTCCCCATGACAATCCTTTGTATTCTTTAAAACGGTTCTCCTGTCCATCTTGAGTCTTGCATTCTCCAAACTAAACATCCACAGTTCATTCAACGAACCCTCTCATGGCATGGATTGAAGGCCCTGCACTACCAGCCTGGCTCCCCTCCAAGGAATGTTCTCCCAATTACCAAGAGCCTTCCTCAAATGTGGTACCCACAAGTAAAGATGATACTCCAGATGAGGTCTGATGGGGGCAAGGTATGGAGGGAGGATCACCTTGCTAGTCCTTGAAAGCATGCTCCTTCTGACGTTTTGAGGATTGAACCATTCGCTCCATGAGCATTCAGTAGAGGCTGAGACTCATAACTAAATGGAGTTTAGGGATTCCTAGTGGCTTTCATGAATTTCCTTAATCCCTCCCCCTCCCCCTTGCCACCTCGCATTTCTCCACACACCAGCCACCACAAATCAGGAGTCACCAACAGGAAGACATGCATCTATCTACCAGTGAATTCTGGAGATTTGCCTAGTGAATCTTCACACTGGTTGCTGTGTCTGTGCCTTGGTTGGTATCCACCTACTAGAGCCTTAAGGATATGCTACAGTACTCTAATAAAAATACAGCTATGCCGGAGAATGGTTACTCATAAGCCCATAGTTATCGATTAACAACTTAGCCCGAAATGGAAGTGGGAAAAGGCTAGAGCAGCGGAGGCTGATGGAAGAGGCAGGAGAGCATCAAAGGTCAACTCCATTGACTTACAATTTTGCCAGATCTGGTCCTGATGCTTCTCACTGATTCTTTTCATATCCCTAGCCATCCTGCTACAAAAAATTACAATCCACATTCACCTTTTGAATCAATGCCACAGGTTCCTGATCTTTGTCCTCAGGTACGGGCAAAGAGAAACCCAGAGTGGAGTGCAAGTTGGCAAACGTTACATTTGGCAGATTTAAATGGGGAGGAAGCATGATAGAGAAGCTACAGAGTCAACCTTGAAGCCAGGAAGACTTGGGTTCAAATCCTCATCGCATTTGAAATGGATCTCTCTAGAGGAATCACATAGAATGTCAGTGTTCAGAACGAACCTTTAAGATTATTCACACCAGTTGTGTCAAACTCAAATGGGGGAGGGGCAAGTGGGGAGCACTTAGACCACTAACCCATAGATAAGGATCCCTGTGGACTGAACATTGACTTCATTTTAAAATGTAATATTATCTATGTTTTATCGTATTTTTATTTGTTTTGTTAAATATTTCCCAATTACATTTTAATCTGATTCGGCTGCACTCAAAAATGTAACCCAGCCACATGCAGCCCACAGTCATGTGTTTGACTCCTCTCATCTATACCAGAGACTTGTAAACGAGGGTCTGTGAACTTAAAAAATATATATATTTTTTGATAGTTGTATTTCAATGTAATTGGTTGCCTCAGTAATACTATATATTTTATTTTATGCATTTGAAAACATTATTCTGAGAAGAGGTCCAGAGGCTTCACCAGATGACCATAGAAGTTAAAGACACAGAAAAGCCCTCATCTGTACTAACCCTTTCATTTATCAGATGAGGCAGATGAGGTGCAGAGAGATTAACAGACTTGCCCAACCCAGATCCAGGACCAGGACCATGTCCACATAAGGACCCACATAGTCCTGTATTCTTATTAGTGCCTCCCATGTGGAATTCTTAAATCTTGTTCATGGGCATATTGGAAACATCGGAGCTGTCTTTTTTAGCCTGGCAAGCACAAGCCCCTGAACTCCACAGGCCTGTCTCTCGCTGGAAGTTTCAGTCTAGGGCCCCTGAGCCAAATCTGAGAAAGTGCCCCTCCTCTGCTGCCCTCTGTGCACTGTGGACAGAAGAGCTCTCCAATGGACTTGGACCTCTCCTTTCTCGGGCCCCCTGCAATGCACACAGTCCCTTGGTGTGTATTTCTGCCCATGTCGTCACCCAAAGCATATACCTGTCATTCAGGTTCCCAAAATGCACAGCTATGCCTTGAAGCCAAAATAGCTCATCTGTCTTTGGAATTCCCTACCTCATAAGGTCTCTGAGCTTGAGGTTTTGACCTTCGGGGAACTGTGTAAGACACATATTTTTAGCCCAGCTTTTGCTCGAGCATTGTGGGGGCAGAGCCCATTGGCTGGAAGGCCTCTCCTCTTGGCTTCTTCACCACCCAAATGCTTTAGTGTCTACAGCACCAATTCCTGACTTTGGGGGAGCTCAGACACTCGATCATGTCTAGGACAGTCATTCCCCACCCCCACCCCCTGTCTGCCTCCTGTTCTCTCCTAAAAAGGCTGTCTGCTATATACTGTATGTTCTATTTTCAATTCGAGAGAATTAAAATTCACTTGAGGGCTGGGGAGGTCAGGAGGGGTGGGGAATTTCGAGATTGTCCCAGAGATCATTTGCCGCCCCAGAGTGGGGAAGCTCCAGAGCAAAGTAGCACGTCGATCTTAGTAACTGGCAACGAAGGAGTAAATAACTGCAGTGAGGGCGAGCTGGAGGGATGTGCCTCCCACTTTCTGGTTTGCCATCCTTGACACTATTTTATAAACAAGCCGGGCAACAGAAAATAGCCGCAGGGCAGAGCGGAAGGAGCCCCGAACTCGGGAGGCCTCTTGTCGGCTTGCTGGACCCAAGTGTAAACCCCGTCTCCGCCATTTAGTAGCTGTGCCACCTTAAGCAAATCACTTGTCTCTCCCTGGACCTCAGTTTCCTCATTAGTTAAAGTGAGAGGGCCAGACTAGAGGACTTCTAAGGCTCCTTTTAGCTCTGGGTCTGTAATTCTCGGAGCCTTTGCTCAAGATTCCATCGGAATGTTGAAGACTGCCCCTTGGCCCAGAGTGGCTCGAGCTGTCTACAGAGCAGCTCCATGAGATAAAGATGAAAAGGCCCCTGCCCTGGGGTTGTTCTGCCAGTACAAGGCTCTGACAGTCTCCAGCCATTGTGGCAGCTCATTAGCTGCATCCAAAGCCGGTGGATATACTGATTAATGCTATGCTCTAGCAGAGTGCTCCTTGCAATCCTGGGGGAGGTGGGTCTGGGGGGCAGGGACGACGGGGAGGGGGAGGACAATGCAGCAGAAACCCAAATGAGCAATTCTTCTTAGCAAAAGGAATGACAAATTGAACCCCTGGCTTAGAGCTTCTGCATCACTACTGCTGAGAGAAATTCCTGAACTGTTGGGTCTAGACCAGAAAGGAGGTACCCGGGGGCATGTACAGTGTAGCCCAGTAAAAAGGGAGTTGGGATTCAGTGGCTTCAGTGGACCTCGGTTGAAATCCCACCCCTCCTTTAAATCCCAGCACAACCCTGAGCAAATCCTTCCTGTCTCTGGGCTTCCTTTTCTTCCTCTGTCAAACTGAAAGGTTGGATCGGCTGTCTCTCAGCTCGAGATCCTACGGTTCCACCAACTTTGATGTTACCCACATGATTCTCTACCACAAAAACTCACTCCTCACGTGGCAAAGTAGATAGAGTTCTAAACTTGGAGTCAGGAAGAATGGGGAAAGACTGGGTTCGAATCCTGACTCAGACATTTATGAGCCATCTGACCCTGGCAAGTCAGTCAATAAAGAGCTATCAAGCACTTATTATGTGCCAGGCATATAGCAGAGGCAGCCAGGTGGCTCAGTGGGTAGAATACTGGGCCTGGCATCAGGAAGACCGGAGTTCAAATCCAGTCTCAGACATTTACTAGCTGTGTGACCCTGGGCAAGTCACTTAACCTCTGTTTGCCTTAATCTACTGGAGAAAAAAAATGGCAAACTCCTCCAATATCTTTTCCAAGAAAATCCCATAACAGGGTCATGAAGGGTCAGACGACAATGTGCCAAGCACTATGCTAAACCCTGGGGATACAAAGAAAGGTAACAGACAGTCCCTGCTCTCTAGAGGCTCACAGTCTAATGGGGGAGACAGCACATGGACAACTATGTACAGATAAGCTACATATGGAGTAAATCAGAGAGAATCAGCAGAGGGAAGACACTAGAATTAAGACAGATGGGGAAAGACTTCCTGTAGAAGGTGAGATTTTAGCAGCCTCAGCACCTACCTCACAGGGTTGTTATGAGATAATGCATGTAAGGTGCTTTGTAAATCTTAAGTAGCAATACAAATGCTAGGTATTGTTAATATGATGTATTGCAGAGAAGAAATCTATCAGAATTCATATGCCACCCCCAACTCTCTCTCTTTGAGAAGATACCTTTATATATCAGTAGGTTGAATGGGTACAAACCTCTCTAGCACACTGTGAGAGGTGCTAAGGCTCCCTATCCAAAGATATCTTCTCCACCCCAGTCTGCCAGGGGCTCTGAAATCCCCATGTTATTTACTTTACTTCTTTGGGAAAAGCACTGATAGCCCCAGTTCCTATCCAATCCCACAAACATTTATTAAATGTTTGCTTGTGAGGTCTGAAACCTCAGTGTCAACTGTGTTTCCTCACTCCCACTCACTGTACAGAGCTAATCAGTGGCCAAATCTTCTCCACAACATGACTTATGTAAGTTCCCTTGTCACACGTCCATCTTCCTAGGTCAGCCCTTTCTGCGATGGCCTCCTAATTGGGTGTCGCTGCCTCAAGTCTCTCCCCACTCCAATCCATCCCTGATCAGTTAACTCCAGTGACTTCCTATTCCTTGAAGGACCAGACATAAACTCCTCTGTTTGACAGTTACAACTCTTCACAATCTGGCCCTTTCTCACCTTCCCGACCTTCTTACATATTATCCCCCTCCACACTCTCCGTAGACTAGCCGTAATTGTCCTAACACACCCGATGCTCCATTTTCTACCTCTGTCTTTGCCCAGTCTGGTCTCCATGCCTGGAATGCTCTCTCTTCTCACCTCTGCCTCTTGGAATCCCTCATTTCCTCCCAAACTCAGCTGGATGGCCACCTTATACACAAAGCCTTTCATGTTTCTCTTTTTCCCCTTCCCCCACTCCAGCTGCTAGTGTCCTCCCTCACAAAATCCATTTTTCATGTACTCTCTATGTACTCACACATGTTCATGTTGCTTTCTCCCTCATTAGAATGTAAGTTTCTTGAGGACAGGGACTGTTTTCACTTTTGTGTTTGTATCCTGGGCTCTTGGCACGGTGCCTGGTATGCAGTAGGTACTTAATGAATACCTGTTGATTGATTGATTGTTACGTGCACGGCACCGCACTGAGGCATTTGGGATATAAAAGTGACTGAAAAACATTGCGTGCCCTCAACTAGCTACATTTTATAGTTTAAACGCAAGTGTTACCTGGGAAGAAGGAACATATAAGACCACAAAGAACCGTTAACACCTGAGCTCCAATTTATTTATCAGAACTAACTCCAGTCCCTGAGAAAGGCCCAAAGGGAATGGGAACACAGAATGAGGAAGTTTGGATGGAGGGCAGGAAGAAGGAAAGGTTCAAGTATAGAGCATGAGACGCTAGCCTAGGATGAGCAGGAAAGTCTGGGATAGGGGAGGAAGGCCAAAGTTGGGGGTGAAGGGTCTCCATTCATTCAACATTTATTAATTGCCTACTGTGTACAGAGCACTATGCTGCACATGCAGGAGAGATACAAAATGTTGATAAAACATAGCCCTTGCCCTCAAAGAGCTCATCGTCTAGCAGGGGAATAAGACATAAACATTACGAAGTAAACGTATGCTTGATCTCATTGATGTGGGTCCTTCCTGCAATGAGACTCATTGCACCTGGTCCTCGCCTTCTCATCCTGTTCCATTCAGGCCCCTGTCTTCCAGTAAATCCTTTGCTCACAATCTACCTGGTAAACTGGAGGCCTTCCTCTAACTCCTTTAGCATTTTGTGAACGCCATTGTCTCACCCGGTCCCCTGCATGTAGTTGGTAGTTAATATTTGCTGAATGAATGAGTGGAAATCTCTCCTGCTCCATTTAACTTTCCTCATCCTCTCTCTCCATTTCTCACTCATCTCATTTCTGGTCTTACTTTCCAGGGCTGCCATCTTTTACACTCCTTTCATGCTGATTAACCTTGTCCACTCACTACTTCCTATCAGCGTCTATCATTCATCACTCCATTGTCTTTTGGGTCACCTGCAACTTTGATCCTTTGGAAATTGTGGTAGTGCATACCTTGAAAGCCAAGCAAAGGAGCATATTTTACTTGGGGAATAATAGGGAGGCATGGACAGGTTTTGAACAAACAAGTGATGTGACCAGAACTACACATGAGCAAGTTTATTCTGTATTGATTCAATTGGTTTCAATTCAATTTATTGAACACCTGCTATGAGCTGGGCAGTTCTGGGAGTACCAAGACAAAAAAAAAGTCAGTTCCTGCCCTTAAGGAGCTTACATTCTATGGGAAGGAGCTAGGTAAGTGAGTGGAGGTGAGAAGGCCACTTAGGAACCTACTGCAATAATCTAGGCAGGTGATAATGAAGGTCTGAACTATAGTGCTAGCAGAGAATAGCAAGGAGGTGATTGATGAGAGAGATAACATAGGGAGAGAATTGACAAGGCTTGGGAACTGATGGAGAGCTGAGGGAGTGGAAGAAGTCAAAGGTAAGGCCAAGGCTGGGAGCGTGGGAGCCTGGGAGCCTGGGTTAATGGTGAGGTCACAGACAGAAAGGGAAACAAGAGGCAGGGGCAAGTTTAGGGCATTTAGCAGGCACCTGAGGGGGGTGATGCCAAAAGTGCAGAATTAATCACTAAACATTTATTAAGTGCTTGCTTTGTGCTACTCACCCAAAGGTAAACTTACCTATAGCACAGTTTTTGCCTTCGGTCAGGCTAGTCTAGACGCCATAGGTTTGGGGAAATGTGCGTGCTGCACCAAGACTCAGGAATCATCCCAAAGCGGAGTTAGAAAGAGTCTGTTGTATTCCTCCTCCACGTCTCATTAAGCAGACGAACATTTGTGTCCTCTCCTGAAACCCCATCTGGCAAGGTCTCAGCCCCAAGTGGTTTCGTGGTCTCTTCGTAGGGTGTGGTGGCTCTAGACATTTGTCTTTATGCCTTTCATGTTGTTGTTTGTGACCAGGCTGGTTACTTGGGATCAAATTTAAACAGATTCCTCCGGGGCGGTGGGCATGACAGTAACTATTCCTGCCGTGATCTGAATGCTGAGATTTACAGGCAAGCTACTTAGAATTCCATATGGGTCTCGGGGTCTTATTTTAACCCAGCAGGTATGGGGAGCAGCGAGGTAAGAAGATCTCTCAGTCTCCCCTCCTCTCCTTTCACCTCCTCTCCCCTTGGCTCGCCAGAGCCATATTTACAGACCTTCCCTGGTCTCACAAGGCAACTGAAAGGATTCAACTAATTTAATTTCCACTAAACAACCATTTATTCAATCCCCACTATGTGCCAGGAACAGGGCAAGGTGCTGGCTATACAAAGATGAAAATCAAACATTTTCTGCCCTCAAGGAATTTACATGCTACTAGAAACAACATATACATGGATAAGTCAATACAAAATACATACCTCATAAATCCCAAGCAATTTCAGGGATGGAAGCACTAGGTGAGTGAATCAGGAAAGCTCTCTTGTAGGAACCAGAAATTAACTTAGCATTACTGAGAGCTGGGGATTATAAGAGACACAAGTGAGGAGGGAAAGTAATCTAGGCATCAGGGCCAGCCTTTGCAAAAGCTTGGAGGTGGGAGATGGAGAGTCATGTACAGGGAACAGCAAACAGACTGGTTTGGCTGGAATGGGGAGCATGAGAGGAGGAGGAGGAACGTGAAGGCAGTTTGGAAAGGTAGGTCAAAACCAGATTTCGACTGATGCATTGGGGATAACAGGAAGCTAGCAAAGCAGTTTCATACATCTCACCTCGACAAGGAGGGAGGCCAACATATCCTGAGCATAGAATGTGGCAGGCAAGGAGCCCAGCAAAGAGGCAGCCCCCAGCCAGGGCTAAAGGGACAGCCTTTCTCATTCCTTCCCCCCTCCACTCCTGCCTGGCGATGGTACACTTCCAGATATTTTCCCTTGAGCAAATGTGTTTTTAGAATTCATAAGTCATCTCTTAAAAAAGCGAATCACGTGGTTCTGGAGGAGGGGGGTGTGTAGGATGCAGTGGGGAGATTTTACCTGAAAAGATACAAATGACAGGATAATTTGTCTCTTCTGTTGATTGTTTTGTTTCAGCCGAAAGAATGATTCATGGGCCAATTACAGCCAGAAGAAAGGAAGGCAGATGAGTGTGCTTTTATGAGAATAAGCCTTGGGCCCCCCACACTGTGGGCTACTTGCTGGCTACCTGCCTCTTGTCCGGCTGGCTGCATGCTGGGACCCTCTGCTGCTGAGTTTCAGTGTAAAATGTCAGCATTGAAGGCATGAAGTGGAGGTGTGGGGGGGGGCGGTATTGATGTGTGTGTATATTTGTGTGTGTGTGTCTGCATGCGTGTTTGTGTATATGTCTGTGTGTTTGTGTGTATCTGTATGTGTGTCTGTGTGTTTGTGTGTGTGAGACGGTATGTTTGTGTGTATTTGTGTATGTGACTTGTGTGTGTATGTGTGTGTGTGTATGTGTGTGTGTAGCATTCTCCCCTTACTTGGGGGCAAGTTGAAGGGACAAATAGGGCCTAAGCATGACTCAGTTGGTAGAGCTGTGAAAGCACAGGAGCCATAGCAATGACACCCAACTGCCATTGAGAGAGGACATGGGCGCACCAACAGAAAGCTCCCCAAGCCAGCAAAATCAGATGGCAACTCATGATTTCATCAGTATGGAAACTCCCGGTACGGGAATCTCAGCTCCCTTCACTAATACAAAACAGCAACTCATCTGTAACTTCAAGTCTTAGGGAGTTGCCTGGGGGGGACTGACAGGTTAAGTGACTTGTCTCACTAGCATGTGTCAGAAGAAGAAGAAATTGAACCCAAGTTTTCCTTCCTCCAAGGTTGGCCCTCTATCTACCACACCATGCTTCCTCTCGAGATCTACTTAAGTATGGAAAAGCCTATTAGTGATGGTGTTTAGTATTCTGAAACCCAGGCCAGTCAGGAAAAGCTCGTTTTTTACCAATTCATTCATTCATTTCATAAAGTTGCGGAGTTTTTAGGACGTACCATCTCTCCCGTAAGCCTTCTGCCATAGCTCATTGTGTTACAGTGATGATCAGGTATGCCAGCAGAACCCAGGCTTGGGCTCTCTGATCCCACTGAGCTAGACAGGCCTCAAGTAGAGTCTCAGAGATGGTTTATGTATCTAGTACCTAAGGTCTAGCCCACCCAAGCTCAGGGAGTTCATGCCTAGAGGGGTTCTGGGAACTTTTTCATACTTTTTAGGCCATAGCAACATAAGCAAGTGTCTCCAGAGGTGTGGAGAGGTTGAGATCTTCATCAGCAGTGGGAGTGTCTAACTCCAGGAAAACCATTATTGCTGGAAATAGAAGAATATGTAGTATGGTCCTGAGCATGGTGCTGGACACTGACACTGGGGGAGATAGGACCCCAGATGACACATGGTCTTTCCTCTGGTAGAATTCTCAGTCTAATAATGGAGATCAGACCAGTCCAAAAGTAAATACAAGGCAAATTCAAATCAAGTGTTACCTGGGATTCAGGCTTAATGTATATGCATAAGACTCTTCTCATTGATAGAAAGAAAGATTACTTAAACCTGCCTGCCTATATTAAAGATGCAAGTAGAAAGTGCTATGAGATCAGATAAAGGAGGCATCACTTTCATTTTGATCTGTCACCTGACCTGGGAACAGCCCTGTATCATCCAATCCTTAGACAGGGCTATCCAAAATGGCAGGAAGCCTCTCTTCCCTAGGCTGTGTCAACCATTCATCTCCCTGCCCCGCCCCAAGCCACCCCTCACCGCACTCTAGCACCCTGTACTATGCCAATAATGGGCCCTTGATAAGTGCTCGTTGGTTCTGGCTATGGATGGCCTAGGATCCCCAGCAGATGTACCTCTGCTTATTACAAATCCTCCTTCCTCCCAATCCTTTGTCCAAGGGGCATTCTATTGGCCTACTACAGATGCTGGATGCTGTATGTGTAAGTGTTTGCTAAAGGCACAATTTCTCCCAACCAGGTGGCAAATACTGGCGAAACCACTGTAATAAGAGATTGGTGAGAAGAACCAACACGTGTATAGCTCTTTAACATTGTAAAGCACTTTCCATGCAATATACGTATATCCAGTGTAGCAATGTAAGACCCTGGAGGACAGGGAGAATTTTGCTTTTGTTTTTGTATTTCCAAAACCTAGCCCAGTGACTAGGACATAATGGGCTATTGTTATTCCTTCATCTTCAAAGAAGTGATGTCTTGACTTGTGTCTGAATTGGATCTAAGTGAGGCAGATTTGCACCAAGTCATCAGAGTTATCAGCCTCACTCTCTCTTTCGGAGTCATCCAAGTCCAGTGGCAGGACAAAGCTGGTGATGGCCCGGGATGCAGTGGATGGTCTTGGCGTCTTCGATGACTGATCAAGCTCTCGGTGCTCCACAGCACCTGCTTCAGCCACCTTCGTGGCTGTTGAAACAAATTGTTCTCATCTGCCCATTCCACTGGGAGAGGCTTCACATGCTTGGCGTAGACATCCCCTAACTCATTGATGGTTTTGAGGCCTGTCAGTTACCCTCAACCTGGTTTAGGTCATCTGCTGAGGTGGTTTTACTGGGGTGTGGCCCCTGTGCATATTATAGCTTCTTGGAGCCACAGGTGAGAGTTGGGTGAAGGGGGATGAGCAGCCAGGAAAATGGCTTGGCAAGCCCTCCCACCAGAGGTGTCATCCTCCTTGAATACCCCACACACCAACAGGCAGTTAACAAATGCTTGTTCAATTGAATTAAATGAAGTTGTTTTAACAGAGATGCCAACTAAATAGTGGTAAGCAGAGATATAGGAAATAAGGTCTGGTTTGTGGTGGTGAGCCCCTGTAGCGGTAGTGAGAGTGCATAAAAAGCAATAGCATAGGGATGGGTAGCACTGAAGTTCCTTGGGAGTTAACTCTTCCTTCCTGGTTCCAACAGGTATTGTAGGTTTCCCCAGCCAACCTTCCGTGGAGAAGGCCAGGGGAGAGAAGCCCCTCCTAGAAGACTTCCCATCCTCTGAACTGCAACCTGGACAACCAATCATTGAAGCCTAGAACTAGGAAAGACCTCAAAGGTCATCGTGACCAGCCCTGGTGTGTGCCATGATTGCCCAAAAAGTGATCACCTAGGCTCTGGATAATGGCTCCCGCAGATGGGGAGTTCCTTCCTTCCCAAGGTAGCCCATTCACCTGCTTGAAGACAGCTCCAGAATCTCCCTCCCTCCAATTTCTACCCATCATTTTGGTCCTGTCCTCTGGGGCCAAGCAGAGCAACTCCAGTCTTCTCTTTCCCAAGATGAACATACCAAGCTCTTCCAGCTGATCTTTGTATGGCATCTTGTTACCGTCTTGGTCTTCCTCTTCTGGATCCATTCCAGTTCATCCACATCAAGCTACAGGTGAGCAAGAGTTATATTTGCTTGAACATTATTCACTCTAGAGCAGAATTCAGCAAGGATTCACCCAAAGGACCTCAGTGAGACCCAAGAAGGCCCTTGGAATAAGGCTGCCACATGGCATGGAGCTTGGGGAACAACGTGATAGGAGGTTCCCATTAGAGACCTGGCCTGTTGAGTGGCCAATGACAATACTATAGACGTAATTCTCCTATACTTTGTCTCATTCAGGAAAGTGCAGGAAATGGTCTTTGTTTTTAGGCTGTCTTGGGAAGCTGGCACAGGGTAGGTGAGTGACTTTTCTAAAATCTCATTGCCCTGTAAAGGAGCTTGTCCTTTCCTTAGACCTACTTACCTTTAGCATGGCACTGTAGAGGTCCTGGGTAAACCCTCATCAATGGGGCAGCAGGGCAAGGATCCAAAGATATTCTAGGCAGCAGATGGCATTCTTATCAATTTGAGGAGTAGAGTGGAAATCAGATTCAGAAGAACCAGGTGCTGGTCGTATTTCTGCCACTCATGACCCGTAACACTTAGTTTGAATCACTTCCCCCTCCCTGGGCCTCAGTTTCCTTATCTATAAAATGAAGGGGTTGGAAGGGCCAGTTTTGAAGGTCCCTTTTGGCTCTAACATTCTATGGTCTACCTGTCCCATCTTCCAACCAGCCCTTGCTTAAGTCAGCTCTTCCTCATGATCATTTTAACATTTTTCCACCCCCCTCCATCATCTGCCATCATAAGTATGTTCTAGGTTCGGAAGCAGACACTGAAATGTGTCTTCCTGAAGTGCCCTGTCAGTCATGGCTAAGGGGGGCGCTTGACTGTCATTCTCATTTGGAGTTAGAAAATAAGAGTGGTTTTGCTTCTTGTTGATTTTTTCCCCCTTTTGATTCGGTGATTCTGTTTGGCTTTGTCAGCAAGACATGCAGAGCTTTTTGAAACTTTTTTTTTTGCTTTTTGGTGAGGCAATGGGGGTTAAGTTACTTGCCCAGGGTCACACAGCTACTAATTTTCAAGTGTCAGAGGCTGGATTTGAACTCAGGTCCTGCTGACTCCAAAGCCAGAGCTCTATCTACTACACCACCTAGCTGTCCCCACTGTGCCGAGCTTTTAGGAAAGAGTGACTAGACAGGCTTCCAGAAAGCCAGATTCTCTTCCTGTCTAGGCCATAAGTTGGCAGAGTCATGTATCCAATAACACAATCTGTAAGCTGGATGGTACTGTAAAGGTCATTAGTCCAAATGGGCCTACCCAACCTGGGAAACCCACCTATGCCTCCACTGAAAAGAGAAGTCTCCTTTCTTAGCTTAAATACTTCCAGTGAGGGAGGATTCACTGTCTGGTGAGGCAGCCCAATCCTAGTAGAATGTTCGTCCTTATAATGAGCCAAGCCAGACTTCTCCTACCCACTGGTCCTAGTTTTGCCTTCTGGAACAATCTAGAACAGACTCACTCCCTATTCTACGTGAGTCCTGTAAGCATTTGAAGATAGTAAATACGCCTTCCTTAACTTTTCTCTTTTCCAGGAAAGATACCTTCAATTCCTTCAACTGTTCCTCAGACCAATGGGTCCCAGAGCCCTTGCCATCCCAGTATTATTCACAGACCTTCAGGTTGATCAACTTTGTGAGTTTTATCCTAGCCTCTCAACCCCTAATCTCCTCTCTTGCTTGAGATTTCTGGGCAGCTACAAGCTGGAGAAAGGAAGACATACTGAGAGCAGTAGAAAGGACTGGGGCCTGGGAATCCCATTACTCAAGGCTTGCTCCTGGCTCTGCCCTTGACTAGCTGTGTGTCTTTGGGCAAATCACTGCATGTCTCTGGGCCCCAGTTTCCTCATCTGTAATATGAAAGGGTTAGGCCAGATGATTTCTAAGGATCTTTCCAGCTCCCAATCACTATGGCCTGAATAACGGAGATTGTTATATGCACTTTGAGCATAATCTGGGGACCAACCCTGACCCCTGCAGTTGGGCACAGACCACACTGAGGCCACGAAAACCAGAAAGATGCGAAGGCTCGGCTAGGTGTAGCTCCGTGAAAGAGGGAAGCTACAGCCACTTTTATTGATAGCAATATTGTCCCAGATCCATTCTGCCAGGGATCACTGGGTGCTTCCCCATTACAGACCTGCCTCGTAAGGCCCAGGATAGAAGGCAACGCACAAGAAAGGATATATCCTATTTCTTTCTGAACCCAGGGACACCACCAATAAAGTGCAAGCTTCTTGAGGGCAGAAACTATTTCATTTCTGTCTTTGTATTCCTAGTGCTCAACACAGTGCCTGGTAAATAGTAGTAAATAGTAAATGCTTATTGAAATGATTTAGCCTTATTTGCTTAGCGATAAAGAAAAGAGTGGAGTTCATTCATCCATTCAATCAGCATTTCTTAAATATCTCCTGTGGGCAGAGTACTGTGCTAGGCACTGAGGGGAGATACTAAGTTTAGCTACTGAAGACAGTGCCTATTTCCCTAAGACTTTCTGTTCCATTCCCTCACCTCTCAGTTGCTAAAGCTTTCCTCTTTCAGATCGCCATCCTCTGTCTGTATATAACTTCTAAGTACCTAATTGTTTCCAGGCTGTCTCCCCTGTTAGAATGTGAGCTCACTGAGGGCAGGAACTGCTTTTGCCTTTCTCTGCATCCCCAGTGCTTAGCACAGTACCCGCATATAGTGCATGCTTAATAAATGCTTGTTGATTGATTGACGATTGACCACGACTCTGAAAGTAATGAGTGTAGTCCGATTCAATTCAACTTAATTTCTTGAATAAGCATCTACTCTTTTAGCTGTGTGACTCTGGACAAGTGACAATCTCTCTGAGCCTCAGTCTCCTTGTCTGAGGATGATAATCACTGTAGGTTGTCCTCCAATGAGAGGATTCTGAGGAACCTTTGGCAAGCCTTCAAGGACTGTCACTGTGCTGGGGGATTGTACAATACAAAAATGGAACAATCCCTGCCCTCAAGGAGCTGATATTCTTATCCTTATTTCACAGAGAAGGAAAAGACAGGTTCCCTGCCTTCATGCAGCTTATACTCTAGTAGGGGAGTTTGACACCATAATCCTTGGCAATACGTGCTAGGTAGAGGAGAGGAGGCAAATTGACATGTTTATGGGAGGCCTGAGAGAGAGCAGAGAAGGCTTCCTGGAGGCGGCGGCACTTTAAAGTTGGAATTCCACAGACAAAGAACAGGCAGGAAGTTATTTTAGGCTAGGCCTAGGGAACAGTGCAGCATGGTGGAGTGCAGAGAGCCTTCCGGTTGGAGTCAGAGAACCTGGGTTCAAATCCCAGCTCTGCTGCCTACCTACCAGCTGTGGGCAAGAAGTTACTTCACCTCTCTAGGCCTCAGTTTCCTCCTCTGTAAAAGGGGTACATATGGGGGGGGGAGAGAAATACCTTCCAGCTCTGCATCTATGATCCCGTCATCTCATGTAAATATCTGGGGATCATGTGGTCAATGATTTCATACAGATTATTTGGTGTCGCTGCCCGGAGAACAGCTCTGACCTCTTTAGACTTTAGAAGGGACTGGATGGAGCCAGTGTGTCCACCCCACTCACACTCCCACCCCATGCCACCCCCCAGCTCCCTGTTCCCTCAGCTGCCATGTTCTCTAGACCATTTCTTGCCCTGTGCTGTAAATTGGACCTTTAAAAATAGTCTA
Organism: Vombatus ursinus; assembly: GCF_900497805.2. NCBI lineage: Eukaryota > Metazoa > Chordata > Mammalia > Diprotodontia > Vombatidae > Vombatus > Vombatus ursinus. Next base: position 5,283,389 of record NW_020944469.1, on the reverse strand, counting down.
GACATTACTAATGACCATCAATTGGCTTTAATTATTACATGGCAGTGTCAAGAGAGGTTTCTGAAAGTACAATCAATTTCAGACCTCTGCGCCATCCCAGTTAGTGGAATAAATGGAAGGAAGAGTGCTGTTCTCATCAGGGCAGAAGCCTATTACAAGTTCCTTCTCAAAGTGGGCACCTCTCCCTCGTCCGTCTTGCCACAAAATGGCATTTCCTGATGCATTATTTATGCATGCTCCCTGGAAATGTGATGCTGTTGGTTAATAGAATTTTTCCCCCTCAAATGTAGGTTCAAATGGAACCAGGAGCCATTTTCCCCATTTCCTCTGTGAGTGGCTTCATGGAAAGTTCCGTAATTGACAACGCATTTCTCCCCTCACATGAGAAAACCATTTTCAAAAACTGATGAATTCAAAGGGAAATTAATTTGAAAGACTGCTGGATGAAAACTCTCAAGGGGATAAAACAATCCCGTAAATTGATCTTGCCTTAATAGTATTTTTCTGAGATCGCGTATCTATCAGCAATCGACAACTTCCCTAGCGCTCAGAATTCACACCATTCAACAGCAACAGTAAATGATACATTGGTCATGACAATCATTCATAATCTAAGCAGATGTTTTTGTTAAGATTATAAAAATGCCTTGCACTGAGTTTACTAGCTACTTTGCTAAGGAAAAAAGTTATGATGTCTCAAAGGAGAAAATCACTTGACTGTCTATTTAAAATACAAAATACAAAACATTCGGCAGAGGAAACAGAATCTTTGGGGGGCAGGCTGTCACAGGAGTATGATGATGCTTCTGAAAGATCTCACTGATTGAGTAGATGGTTTTGCTTCCAAGGCAGTTAGCTCCCAAATCACTCCATGGAACACTGGGTACTGCTTCTGGGCACCACATGACATCTATTTACTTAGGGTCATAGATTTAGAGCCTCTCCTCTAACCCCCTCATTTGACACAGGAGGAAACTGAGAATCAGAGTGGGGAAGGACTTAGTCAAGATCAGAGAGCTAATAAGCAACAGAGACAGAATTTGAATCCAGATCTTCTGACTCCAAATTCATAGAGTTCTCTTTCTGCTGAAAGAACTATGTACCAGTATTTATTTGGCAAATAATTATGTAGGTAAATGCTATTGCTGACCCCTTTTTACAGATGGGGAAACTGAGGCTCAGAGAGGTGACATGACTTGTCCAGCGTCAAACAGCTAGTAAGTGTATGAGGCAGGATTCAAACTCAGGGTTTCTCACCTGAAGTCCAGGGCTCTACTCACTGTACCACAGTGCCTCTCTATTCATTGCTTGCTTTGTGTAAAGCCCTAGACCCTGTGTGTGAGAGATGAATAAGACCCAGTCCCTACCCTCATGAAGCTTACTAAATAGAAGAGTTAAGACAAAGGAGGCCAATATCGACAGCATAAGGCCAGATGTAGTCGAAGAGGTATAGGTAGTGATGGTACAGAGACAGTGTTTCTGGGAGTCCTTTCTCCCAAGCATCACATCCCTACAGCCTCCAGATCATGCCACCTGCTTTCCTGCCATCATCCTCACTGCCTCCTCATTGGAGACTTGGCCTCTGCCTCTGGATCTCCCTGGGCACTGTTCATTGGGCTTTTGCTTTCTCTTGCCTGGATCCAGGCCTTCACCTTCCTCTACTCTGCTCATATCCCCCTTTCCAGCCCCCTTTAGAATTAAAATGTAAGCTCCTGGAGGGCAGGGGCATTGTGTTGCTTGCTTGTATTTCTATCCCAAGAACTCGGGCCATCTTAAATGTTTAATAAGTGGTCTCTCTGTGTCTTTCCCTCTCTCTAACAATGCTTCATCCCAAAGGAAAGATCCTAATAGTAGCATTTCAGATGCAAAGGAAGGCTGGGGGGCGGGGTGGAGAGGGAAGGGGATTTTTTCAGGAGTGCCCTTCCCATAGCACCTGTTTCCTCCTTTCATCCACCATCCTTGCTCAAGTCTGGCCCTATATTTCTACAACTGCATAATTAAGATCCTTGGCGTTTAGTGCTGGAATGTACCTTAAAGATCATTTCTCACCCTGGGGAGCCCACAAATTTCAGAAGGTCTCTCTGAACTCTGGTGGGAAAACAATTACAATTCCATTTTCACTAACCTCCTCTAACTAAAATTTAGCATTTCCTTCAATTATTTACCAACATTGTTTTGAAAGAAAGAGGTCCTCAGGCTTTACCAGGGCTTCAGAACACAAAAAGATGAAGAATCCTTGATCTAGGCCAAGCCCCTCATTTCATGGAGAAGGAAAGGGAGGCCGTGGCAGATGAAGGGAGTTGGCCAGGGGCAGTAAATCAAAGGCAGGATGTGGACCCCGATCTTCTACCTGCTGATCCAGGGCTCTTTGCACTGGCTCACGCTGTAAGGTGGTTTGAAGGGCATCTCTTCCCCTAGCCCCACCCCCCTCCTCATTCCTTTCCCCACCCCCACCTCATGCCATGGCAGGGACACAGAAGGTTAGACAGTCTATACTTATTCCTCCTGCTGGCCGGGTGGAACATTCTCTTTGGGTGCCAATAAATGTGAAGGCATCATTTTCCAGCTGAGTAACTTGAGGAGCAGGGATGGTTTTAGTGCACATTACAAGTTATAGATATATATAGTTTGGAGCAAATGAGAGGATACCTTCCTCATGATATCTCTTCCATATAATGTTCTGAGTGTGTCTTGGAGCCCATTAGCGGCTCCCAGTGATTCATCAATACACTGAAATTTTCGAACCTTTATTTTCCCAGTCTGTCTGCCCAGGGAGAGATGGTATTGCTCATCAGTCCAATTTGCAGAGAAAAAGTGGCAACTGGGGAGACTCTTCGAGCCCCTCTGCCCCCACTGCAGTCATTCAGGCCAACACCCAGGCAGCTAACTCTGTCCATAATGTACTCCCTCCTCAAGCTCACCGGCAGACACCAGGCAATTAGAATCGGGCCTGCAGGCCAAAGGGCTGACCAATTTTCAGCAAAAGCTTACCATGGTATAATGCTTTACATATATTGTCTCATTGGAAAATGTCTCCATATTTTTCCATCAGGCTGCTGGGGAGCAGCTATTACGTTGTGTAGGTCCTGCAGTATAGGGTAAAAAGGACAGTGTTAAGAAGGCAGAGACCTGGGTGGGAATCCCACTCCTGCTATATCCCCTCTGTGGTATCCTGGGCAAAGAAATCGTTGCCTTTCTCTGGGTCTCAATTTTCTCCTCTCTTAAATGAAGGGATTGGATGAGATGGTCCCTTCCAGCTGTAAATGTAGGATCCTTCCTGTGTGTGACCTTGGGTAAGTCACTGGCCTCAGTTTTTCCCTCTCTAAAAACAAGGGGGGAGTAGGGTGGAATAGATGGCTTCTCCAGTCCCTTCCAGCTGGGAGGTTCTATGACTCTGAATGTCTTTGAATCAGGTATTTAGCGTGTTACATACAGTTACTAAAACTTCTAAGGGCCTGGAGGAAGAAGGCAATTTGGAGCCAGTAGACCTGAGTTTGAACTCGAATTCTGTCACACACTAACTGGATAGCCTTGTACAGGTCATTTCCCTTCTCCCAGATCATCTCTAAGATCCCTTCCAGCCCTAAATCTCCATCTTTATAACTTCATTTTTTTATGGAGTGCTAAGAGGCCAAAAGAGCACTGGGCCTGAGTCAGGAAGAGCCTCAGACAAATCCTCTTTCAGACACTAGCTGTGTGATCATGGGCAAGTCACTTAACCAGTTTGCCTCAGCTTCGTCAAATGTAAAATAGGGATGATAATAGCACCTACCTCCCAGGGCTATTGTGAGGATCAAATGAGACAGTATTTGGAAAGAGTTTAATAAAGTGCCTGGCACATAAATCGGCACTTAAGTAAATGCTTATTTCTTCCCTTCCTTCCTTCCTTCCTTCCTTCCTTCCTTCCTCCCTCCCTCCCTTCCTTCCTCCCTCCCTCCCTTCCTTCCTCCCTCCCTCCCTTCCTTCCTCCTTCCCTCCCTTCTTCCCTCCCTCCCTCCCTTCCTTCCTCCCTTCCTTCCTTCTTCCTTTCCTCCCTTCCCTCCCAGGCCCTTCATAAACCACTCCTCTTATACTCAAAAGGCAGCTGGCATATAGGCAAGAGAGCACTGGCTTTGGAGTCGAAGGACTTGGGTTCAAATCCTGACTACCTGTGTGACCTTGGGGAATTCACTTCCTTTCTCTGGGCTTCAGTTTCCCCATCAGTAAAATGAGAGCATTAGACTCAGTGGGCCCTCAGGTCCCTTTCAGCTCTGATGGTCTGTGAATTCCATTTACCTGGCTTCTTTCTGCTCTCTGGCTTTGTTCAGTCTCTGTGACTCTATTCAATATTCTACGTGGGCTTGGATCGGGCTTATTTTTCCCTGCATCCTCTTCTTTCCTTTTTTGACTAGTTCCTTAGCCTGACTCATCTGTCATTTTCTATCTTCTTTCCCACAGGTTTCCCCCTCCCTCCCCCTTCTGGCTCTCCTTCCATTCCTTCTTCATTCATTAGCAGCCTCGGCCCATCCAAGCATAGAGCGGTCCTTGGTGTTGGAGCTTTGCAAAGTTGTAGGGGCAGGGGAGAGAGCTGGGGGGAGGGGAAGGGATCCTTCTCTCTGGTGGGAAAATTCCAATCCCTCCTCCAAGACAAAGCCACAGGCCTGGATTCCCTCAAACCAGGAAGTATGACGATGATGAAAGAAACTCTGATTGCCAGGATCCTACACTCCAGGGTACCTTGGCCTGAAAGAAGGGGGTTGTTCTGAAAGCCACTAATAAACAAATTCAGTCAGAGAATCTCTGTTCTTGAGAACACAAAATAAGCAAGATCTGGGTTCAGATCCCAACTTTTGTTATACACTACCTATATGACCCTGGGCAAGTTGCTCAACCTTTCTGGGCCTTGGTTTTCTCATCTGTAAAATGAGAGGATTGGATTGAATGGTCTCTAAGGTCCCTTTCAGCTCCAAGTCTATGATTCTGTGATTTACATTCCTAAGTCCAGGCTCTACCATTTATTATCTGGTCACTTGACTTCTCTGAGCTCAGTTTCCTAATCTGTGGAATGGGAATAAGGATATTTGCTCCATCTACCCACCTCCCTCACAGGGTCCGTGAGGTTCAGATGAGACATGGTATTTGAAGCATCATGGAACCATGGGCTGCCATTATCCGAGGCTTCAAGATCTTTGTCTCATTCATTTCCTCTTGACTCATTGACAGGGGATGCTGAGCACACATAACCCATGTATCCTGATAGTGCTGAGCTGAAAGCATGAGAAGCCTGGTTCTCTCCAGACTGAACCTACCCTTTGGTGCCAAAGGAGGTGAAAATGATTATCTATAGGTGCCATACTCCCAAGCAGATCACAGCATCACCAACGTAAAGCCAAAAGGGATCTCAGAGGTCTTCTGAGGTCATCTAGTCCAGCCCCTTGTTTTAAAGATAAGGAAAATGAGTTAAAGTCACTTGCCGCAAATCCCACTGGTAGTGAGTGGCAGATAGGGGATTTGAACCTAGGACCTTGGACACCAAATTCAGTGCCTTTTCAGTCATATCCTGTTGCCTCACATAGAGTAGTAGAACAAAATCTGTGTAGAGATTTTGTAAAAGGCCTCCTTTAAGGTTAATGAAATAATTAAGAGAGCAACCTGTGTATCTGTATACCCTCACCACATGAGAGGATCCAAGACGTAGAGTTGGAAGGGTCATCTGGTCCAACCCCCTGCCATATTGTTTGATGCTATTTGCTCATGCCTTTGGATCAGGCCGTCTGCTCTCAGTCATCTAGAAATGCACAATGTCAGAGCTGGGAAGGGCTAATACAACAGAGATTCTCCAAGCCAGGAGGGGCCTTAGAAGGAACAGTGGTAGAAGAGGAAGAGGACTTGGTGATTTTTTTTTTTTATCAACCCATCCTCCTCATTTGGCAGAACACAGGTTAAAGCCCAGAATGACTATCCAGTCATTCAACAACAGCAAAAACAATCATATAGCCACTTAGGTAGCCATTTCGGTAGTGGTTTATGTACTTTATTTGATCTGAGCCCCACAATGACCCTATGATGACGTTTTCATTTTCCTTAATTTTTTTTTCTTTGTTGCTTTTTGGTGAGGCGATTGGGGTTAAGTGACTTGCCCAGGGTCACACAGCTAGTAAGTGTCAAGTGTCTGAGGCTGGATTTGAACTCAGGTCCTCCTGACTCCAAGGCCAGAGCTCTGAACACTATGCCACCTAGCTTCCCCCATTTTCCTTATTTTTTAAAAGAAGGAAACTGAGGCTCAACGAAACTTAGTGATTTGTCCAAGGTCATGCAGGTCATAAAACGTCAGAGCAGGGACCTGAACTCAGGTCCTCTAACTTGAGTGTTCGACTCCTCCCCTAAAGACGAAACTTCCTATTTGCCTCCTCCAGAGCTGGATGCAGAGGTTTTGTGCAAGTTGAGGCCTACCCCAAAGGAATGTTGTCTTCAAAAACTCCATGGAGGGCCCAGTCCTTGACAAATCCATGTTTGCCCCTAAGGTTTTGTGATGGCCGGCTAACACAAAACCTTAGAGCAATTTGGAAGCAGAATGTAGGGGCACTGAGGAAGCATGTAGATATAGTCAAAAGACCTGGGTTCAAGTTGTAGCTGTGCTCCTTAATAGCTGGGTGACCTTGGGCAAATCATTTCCCTTCTGTGGGCCTTAGTTTCCTACTCTGAGGAACTGAGACAGCTAGGTGGCTCAATGGATAGAGTACTAAGCCTGAAGTCAGGAAGATCTGAGTTCAAATCCAGACTCAAACACACACTAGCTGTGTGACCCTGGCTGAGTCACTTAACCTCTGTTTGCCTCAGTTTCCTCAAATGTAAAATAGGAACAATAACAGCATCTACCTTGCAGGGTTGTTGTGAGGATCAAAGAAGATAATAGTTGTAAAGTGCTTGGCACAGTGCCTGGCACTTAATAGGGACCATATAAATGCTTATTCCCTTCTCTTTCTCTCCCCTCCCTCTCTGACATTCCAGAAGTCAGTAAGTGCGAAGGGATGGCCAAGCCCATCAGGAAGTTGGAGTCCTGCCAAGTGCCCCCAGGCCCCACTTTGTAGGGTGAGGATGGTATGTGTATTCAAAGACTAAGGATGTCTTAACTGCAAGCAAATCTCTTTTTTGAATCTTTGACAATTCAATAAACTTGCAGGCACTTTCCCCCTCAAGTTGAAGCAAACCTTGGAATGATGTAATAGCTTCAGCAAAGACACAACTGGATAGGATGAAGCCGAGAATAATTATTGACATTTAATAAGAGCGTTAAGTGTCCGAAGAACAATTAGTCACTTTTTCTGGTTAAAAATTGAACCCTGGGAATGATTTCATTGAACAAATTGTACCGGGTCATGTCTCTTTAGCTAAATGCTATATAGCAGCATTCACTTGGAAAAAATGTTAAATTAGGAAGCAGAAATAGAGACTGGTGGCAGCAAAACTGAGATTTCACCACCCAGTCACACATTTCTATGGGTTGCATCACCAGGGAAGGCCTAGTTCCCTTTCTTTTTTCTTTTCTTTTTTTTTTTTAGGCAATTGGGGTTAAGTGACTTGCCCAGGGTCACACAGCTAGTAAGTGTCAAGTGTTTGGTCTGAGGCCGGATTTGAACTCAGGTCCTCCTGACTTCAGGGCTGGTGCTCTATCCACTGCGCCACCTAGTTGCCCCCTAGTTCCATTTCTTGAGTGTATTGTCCAAGGGCACTGTGGGTGAAACAAGAGAAAGAGAATGCCTCCTTCCAAGTGCACATGGATAGGGCTTGACACTCATCAAGGCTCTTCCATAGACATCTCCACAACCATCTCTTGGTATCTAGATAGGGCTTTTAGCGTTCTCTCAGTTTTACAGATGAAGAAAGTAAGTCTTGGGGAGATCATAGAATTATAGCAGGCAGAGCAAGAAGGGGGCTTCAAGAGCTAGTCCAACCGCTCCACTTTAGAGCTGAGGAAACTAAAGCCCAGAGACAGGAAGTGACTTGCCCAAGGTCACATGACTAGAAAGTAGGGGAACCAGGGCTAGAGTCCTCTGACCTCAAGGCCAGTGTTCTGCTTATAAAATTCCTGGAGAAAGTAGACTTGAATGTAAACTAGGTAATAATATGAGCCGGTCTATGAATAAGGGCCACATGAGTGGTATATACTATGAGGACCATGGGAGTTCAGAGGGGCAGGAGCCTTGTGGTCCGGAGTGAGTTGGGAAGGTTTCATGGAGGAAGTGGCAGTTGGGCTAGACACTGCCAAAGGGGCAGGATTGGAACTGTGGTAGGGGATAGGGTGGACACTCTAGGCAGATGGCATAACAAGAGCAAAAATGTAGAGATAGAAATGACCTTGACTTGTTTATAGGCAACAGAGGGCACTCTGTCTAGTGTATGTTGGGAAATACCATATAATGAGGGCAGAGATGTAGCCTGTCACTATTTTGTACCTTAAATGCCAAGAAACAACATGGTGTGGTAGGAAGTATCTTGGACTTGGAATCAGGAGGCCTGGGTTCAATTCCTGCCTTTGATGCTTAGGTGTCAACATGGGCAAGACATTAAAAAAAAAATTATTTCTCAGACTCAGTTTCCCTATCTGTAAAATGGGATAATAATAATAGCTATAGTCCCTACCCTTCAGGGTTGGAATGAAACTCAACTGAGATAAAGAAGTGGAAACCTCAGTACTATAAGGGGTTCAAGCAGGAGCTCACCAAGAAAGCCCAAGCTGTATTCACTCTCCATCATTTGGCCCAGCTCCCCAGGTCCTAGGCCCCAAATGATTTGCCTTCTTTGTGCTTGAGCTCATGGGGTCATGTTCAACCTCTTCCCATCACTTAGTTGAGTAAAGCCAAAGGGCTTTGGGAGGCCACACCAGGCCAGCCTATGTTTGATACAATATAATACAGCCCAAACAACATTTATTAAATGCTTACTGTGTGCAGAGTCCTGTCCTGAGTCCTGGGGGAGAAACAAAATTTAGGACAAGAAAGGTTCCCTTTCCACATGGAACTTAAGGTCCAGTAGGGAGATTAGAGCCCAATTTGGATAGTTCAGATGCCCAGTATTGCATGATAAGTAGCCATGTTTGAGGCCATAGGGGACTGGACAGAACTAGCCCCAATAAACAGCACACAAATCCCTCCAAAGGCCTGGGAACTCGGTGAACGCCCGGTAACTACTTGTTGATTGATTGACAGGCCAAAAAGAAGTGAGGCCCTCTCTGCAGAGCCTAGAAGTAAGGCCCAGGCTGGGGATGTGCCACGAGGAAGCTGGGGTTGTGCCTGGCCTCCACTGGGAAGCCCTCACACCAGCACCAGCCAAGAATGCTCGTTCTTAGTGTTGGGCAGAGGCTGCTATTAACTCCTGATCTCCAGGGAACACAATGGCAAAGGAAATGAAACCAAACGTGGAAGCCTGGCCCGCCTGCCAGTTGTCAGACTGTCAGAGGAGAGAGTGCCACTGTGGCATCAAGATTCAGGGCAGGCTGGCAAGTCTAGAGCACAAGGATGGGGCTGCCTCTGTCCCCAGGGAGACGGGTTCCACCTTGAGCAAGATTGAGACACATCAACCAATTCAGCACCTGCTATGTGCCTGCAATGTCCTGGGCCCCGTAGTCATGCCCAATCTAGATGAGACCCAGATACCCTCAAGGCTCTTAAAGCCTAGTAGAGGTATAAGAGTTCACAAACTACGGGCAAAACAGAAAAGAGAGGAATGTTAGAACAGAAATACTAAGGGTGATGGGAAATTAGAAAGGGGATATCTAGGAAGGTTTTACAGAGGAGGTGACATTTCATCTGAACCTTGAAGGATGGGCAGAAATTTTGACAGGCAAAGATAGGGAGAGAGAACATTTTGAGGGGGCATAGGTGAAGTAAAGGCAGGGGTACATCGAAGAACTTAATTCCATTCTATTCTAATGTAAGCTCATTGAGGGTAGGAACTATTTCATTTTTTAATCTTTTTATCCCAGGACCCAGCACAGGGTCTGGGCCTGGCATACAATAGGCACTACTTAAGTCAATATTTCGTGACTGACTGAGCATCTAGTAATACAGTTTGGGTATGTGAAGGTGAGCCCTGGGAAATAAAGTGGTAAAGGAAGGAGCATGGGCTAAGAGCTAGAAGGGCCCTTGGAGACCATCGAGGGTGACACCCTCATCTGATGGATAGGGTATCTGAGGTGCAGAGAATGGAAGGGACTGTAGTCAGTAAGCACTAAAGTTTCAAGGGCACTGGCAACCTTGGAGAGATCAGCTTCAGTCAGGTGTTTTGGATTGAAGCCAGATCGCAAGGGTTTGGGGAGAAAGTGAGCAGGAAGGAACTGGAATCAGCAAGTTGTATATTGCTTTTCATTTTTTTGAGAAGTTTGGCATTAAAGGATAGAAAAGCAATGTTAACAGTAGCTTGAGGAGTTTACAGGACCAAGGGAAGGTGTCCTTAGAATATGGAAGAACTGAGCATTTGGGGGGTGGGGGTTAGGGGATGAGGGTATAGGAGGGGGCAGGGGAGTGGAAAGAAGCCATAGTGGAGGAGAGAAGGGGAGAGGAAGAAAGAGAGACAAGAAAAACAAGCAGAGATGGGAGAGGTAGAGGGGAGGCAGGGGGAAGGGGGGAGAGAAAGAAACAAAGATGAGACTGAGTGAGAGAGAGTGAGAGAGAAATAGAAACAGAGAGAGAGAGAGAGAGAGAGAGAGAGAGAGAGAGAGAGAGAGAATCCAATTGTTGGAGCAAAGTCCAAAGGAGCCAGGAGGGCAGCAGAAGCCCAGGTGTCAAGGCAAGCAAGGAAGAGGACCATTTCACTCTCTGGGCCCAGAGAAGAAGGTAAAGATGGAAGAAAAGAGTTCAGTTTTGCTAGGAGGAGAGTTGAGGTCCTCATGTTGAAGACTACTAGACTTGGAGTAGGAGACTATGTCTAGTAGTAACCAATGAATGACCTTCTGACTGTGGATTGTAAGTGAACAGCTAAATGTTGGCCCCCACATTGGTCAACCGCCATGAAGCTGTGTGGAGAGCCTTTTTCAGCAGAGAGGAAGGGTTAAAGCCTATGAAAGGATGAATTCTCAAAGAGGCAATGAAGAGAGCCAGAAGAGGAGGGGAGGCTCGAGACTGAGAGCTAGAAGGGACCTAGAACTCTGCCTCACTAGCACCCCCTCTAGCTGAGTGTCCCAAGAGGCCTTCTCTCCTCCCCAAGTTGTTACTGCATTCTCTGCCCCCCACACTTTATATTTACTCTGTATATATTTTGAGTATACTCAGTAAGGGTAAGGGTCATGTGACTAAATCGATCAAATTCCCTCCACCAGCACCCCGACAGTAAGTGATAAGATGCATTTATTAGGTGGGAACATCTGATTTATTCACTAGGCTTGATCAAGGCCTGAACACCTCCAGTGTGTGTTGGGGTTGCAAGATCATGAACTGTACTTATATGTGAACATAAGCTTCGTGAGGGCAGGCACTGTCTCATCTTTGTCTTTGTATGCCCAGCAAGTAGTTGAATGTTTGTCACATTGTAAGTGCTTAATAAATGCCTTTTTAATTTAAATGAATTTATTTTGGCATACCAACTGAAAACATATTGTTATGATATTAAGATACCAATAACCATTCATTGGTTAAGTAGAATGAAGTCCACCTACCAAAATTTGACACACAAAGAAACGCACACACACACACACACACACACACAGACACACAGACACACACAGACACACACAGACACACACACACACACACACACACACACACACACACACGGCTCAGCCACACAGGCTCCTATGTATTGCTGTCCCTTTCTGAGCTTCTCTCCCTCAATGCGCTTTCAGAGGCTGTAAAGCTTTGGTCTAAGGCTCTCTTTGCCTGCCTTCCTCCACGCCACCCCTCCCCCCCAGCCATCCCCTTTCTTCTTAGCTTTCCTTGCTGGCCTCCCCCCTCCCCGTGGAAACACCCAGCTCGCAGTGCCCCCTTGCCCATGTAACTCAAAACCGCTCTCCTGCTGCTCATTCTTCCTGCTCTTCAGCGTCACTAAAAAAAGAAATGGCATGTCCCACTGCCCACGTGATGAAATGTGAAGGATTGCCGTCTGTTCTCAGCTCTGTCATTTCCTCTCACTTCAGCTGGCTCTGGGGGTTCTCGTTATCTTCACTACTTCAGAAAACCCTTCTGTCTGCCCACCCCCCAACACACACACAGCCTAAAAGTGCCACAAATCGGAGGCCTTAAAATCATTACTATTCCACATCTCAGAATCATAGTGTTGGAGCCCCAGAAGGGACCTCAAAAGCCATTGTGTCCAGACCCTTCATTTCACATGGGGGGAAACTGAGACTCTGGGAAGGGCAGCCAACATTCCATCCCCTGTGTCCATGCCTATGCCCCAGCTGTCCCTCATGCCTGGAATGCTCTCCTTCCTTCCCTCCATCTCTTGCAATCTCGTCTCTTTAAGACTCAGCTCTAGTACCACTTCTTATTCGAGGCCTTTCCTTATCCCCCCTAGCTGTCAGGGCTCCCCCTAACCCCTCAAACTACACAGTGTTATTTTGTATATATTCTGCATTCACGCATCTACTTCCGCCCTAGTAGAATGGAGGCTCCTTGAAGGTTAGTAGGTCATGATGTTGTCTTGGTCTCCCCAGTACTCAGAATAGTGCTTAACACACAGTAGGGACTTGTCTGGTTGCCTCTTGGATAGGTTGAATCATATGTCCCATAGGCATCTCACACTCAACATGTCCAAAAGAGAAGCCGTCATCCCCAAACTCTCCCTTCTTCCTTACTTGCCTGTTATTATTGACCACCATCCTACTGGTCTCCCAAGTTTGCAATTTTGGTGTCCTCCTCGATTCTAAGTAAGCCTAATACCCAATCAGTTGCTAGATCTTGGCATTTCTACCTTCACAACATATCTCATATTTGTCCCATGTGCTCTCCGTTCACCCAGCCCGCGTCCTAGTTTGGGACTCCAGCACCTCTTATTACAACAGCTTTCTAATTGACACTTGATCCTGACCGATTCCACCTTGCTAGATTCAGCTTATCAGTACAGACTGGCAAGAGGGCACAAGGGAACAAATCCCAAACTGGACAGAACATCAGCAAGCAGGAAAAGGAGGCAAAGTGGCCCAAGTTTTGGCCCTACCTCTGCCCAACCTGGCTGTGGGAACTCGGAGAAGGCACCTTTCTTTTGCGGCGTTGCATTTGTTCATCTTCAAAGTGAGGTGCTTAGTTGAGATGATCTCTGAAGGTCCTTTTTAGCTTTGACATGCTATGTGGCTAGATTCTCAGGAATGAGAAGGCTAATTTCTTAAATGCTTCCTGCTGGGGTAGAAACCAATCTTGTTAAAATATATCTTAATACATTTTGTTCTTACATTGTCTAGATTTCCCCTTGTATTTACCTCTCCCCCCTCCCAGAGGGCCATCCCTTATAAGAAAGAATTTTTTTTTTTTTTTTGGTGAGGCAATCGGGGTTAAGTGACTCGCCCAAGGGCACACAGCTAGTATGTGTCAAGTGTTTGGTCTGAGGCCAGATTTGAACTCAGGTCTTCCTGACTTCAGGGCCGGTGCTCTATCCACTGCGCCACCTAGCTGCCCCAAGAAAGAATTTTTTTTTTTAAAGAAGAGAAAAAAATTAAATCAAAACCTATCAATACATCGAAAAGAATCTAGCATTCCATGCAACATTGCACACTTGTGGACACCCCGTCCCCAATTCTGTAATGGAACTGAGCCAAGCTCCAAAGCTTTGTAATTTTATAGCATTCGTTTTCAGTTATGTTGTGGCTCTTTCCATTTACATTATTGTTCCATTTATATTGTCCAATGCAGTCGTATATATTATTTCTTGACTCTGCTTACTTTACTCTGCATCAGTTTATGTCAGCCTTTCTAGGCTTTTCTGTAGTTATCATATTAGCCATTTCCTATAGTCCAGCAATATTCCATTCCATTCATGTAGCCATTCCCCAATGGATGGGCATGTACTTTGTTGCCAGTGCTTTGCTACCATGGAGAGTGCTGCTATAAATACTTTGGTGTATATGAAGCCTTTGTCAGTGACCATCTTGGCATATATGACCAGCAGTGAAGTCTTTGGGTCAAAGGGTTTGGATATTTTAGTCACTTTATTTGCATAATTCCAAATTGCTTCCCAGAATGGTTATACAATTCATAGCTCCAGCAACAATGTCTTTCAGTAACCCCTCTAACGCTATTCCCTTCTTTTGTCCTCTTTGCTAACTTGCTGAGTGTAAGGCAGAGCCTAAGGGTTGTTTTGATCTGTATATCCCATATCATTAGTCATTCAGAGCCTTCTTTTGTATGGTTGTTAATAGTTACGGATAGCACCTTAGAACACACATCACGACTTGCCTGCCACAATGTTGAATCTCAAGGGATGATCTAGAACAGTCTGATCACATGCCTTTCTCAGTGGGTGTCTCCAACCACTTGAACTCACTTCTCAACGGTTAGCATACTTGCATTCCTTTATATTCACCACAATCAAATGATTCAGAGCTCCCAGATACTGTTAGAAAAGTTCCTCCATCTCCAACTTGCTTCCTCTCCCTCCCACTTATATACCTCAATATTACTCCCCAAATCCCACCCCAGATCTGTCTGCTCATTCTGTTGTGTTTTCTGCAATGCCTACTCCATAATTAACAGATTTCCTTGCATCTTAAAGCCCTTCCTATCTCACTTCTTCCATCTTCTGGTTCTCACCGATGCTAGTTTCTTCCTGATGACTCCACTTCATTAAGTAACTTCTCCTCCTTTGAAGTTCCTACTATTTGAATTTATCACTCATTTCAGATCCTGGTGGCTGTTATCTATTGACCCCTGTGGTATTTTCCTTTCTTTCCTCAACAAGTTTAGTATCCGTCTCACGATCTTTCCTGCTCACGTCCTGCCTTCACAGTAGGGGACTTTCACATTCATACTGATGGTCTCTCAAATACTCTCCCCGGCTCCTCAGTCTACTCAATCACCATGACCTTCTCCTCCATTCCACCTCTGGCTACACTTGATCTTGCCATCAAGTGGTCCACTTCCTTGTTCATTAACTCCAAAATTCCTTTATCTGATTATTATCTTTTATCATTCCACCTTTCTCTTCTCTTTATGACCCCTAACCCTGTTCTTCATCCTCACTATTATCTCCTTTCTCTTATCCCTTATTTCTTCCCAAGGCTGTCACCACCAGTACTAGCTACACTCTCCTCCCTTCCCGAGCTCGACCCCTTGTTGAACCAATTCACCTCTAGACGGTCTTTTATTCTTGATTCTCTTGCTCCCTTGTTTATTCGACTCCCCTGCTCCCTAAATTACTCCCACCATCTACCTTCTTCATTCCTATTCAAATTCTGCTGCAGGAAAATTCAAAACTATGCTGACTGGGTCCACTAAAATTTATGTTATCTAATCTCAACTGAGGGGCAGCTAGGTAGTACAGTGGATACAGTGCTGAGCCTGGAGTCAGGAAGACTGGTCTTCCTGAGTTCAAATCTGGCCTCACACACTTAACCACCTGTGTGACCCTGGGCAACTCACTTAACCCAGTTTGCCTCAGTTTACTTATCTGTAAAATGAGCCAGAGAAGGAAATTGCAAACCACTCCAGTATCGTTGCCAAAAAAAACCCCCAAATGGGCTCACAAAGAGTCAGGACTAAAAAATGACTGAACAATGAAATCTCAATGGAGCCTTAATGGCAGCAAGTCAAGCATTCTCTTTCTCCCTAATTGATTTGCTCTCACACTCTGCACAGTAGCTGTTCCAAGCCTTCTCATCTCCCTTTAAGCCTACCATGGTACCCCCTCCCCCACTCTCTCAGCAGAGGCCCTCACCTTATACTTCAACAAAATAATTGAGTCTATTTGCGAAGAGCTCCTCCTTCTTCCCTCCTCTTTATCTCACATCTCGCAGATCTCTTCCCCCATTATCTCCTTCTCTCTGGTCTCTGATATAGAAGTGGCCCTTTGCCTTACCTAGGCTAATCCCTCTTGATCACATCATTTCCTGACTTCTCTAACAGATTGCCTCCACAACCTTCCCCATTCTCTTTTATCTTGAATCTCTTCCTAACTACTGGATCCTTCTGTCCAGCCTACAAAAATGCCCATGTTGCCCCCTTCCTAAAAAAACAACAACAACCCTCACTTGACCCTACTATCACTACTAGCTTTAGTCCCACATCTCTCTCCCCTTCATAACTAAGCTCCTTGAGAAAACTATCTCTCTCTACTCAATGACTCTATTTCCTCTCCTTTCACTTAATTCTAAATTCTCTGAAACCTAGCATTTGGACTCATCACTCAACCAATACTAAGCTCTCCAAATTCACCATTGATCTCTTAATTGCTAAATCAAATGGCCTTTTCTCCGTTCTCCTCCTTCTTGACCTCTCTGCAGCCTTTGAGAATGTGGATCACTTCTTCTCCTCTCTGGGTTTTCCTGACACTGCTCTCTCCTGGTTCTTCTCCTATCTGTCCTTTGTGAGTTCTTCATTTGTGACATGCCTTCTAACCATGGATGTCCCTCCAGGTTCTGTCCTGGGACTTCTTCTCTTCTCCTGCTATATTATCTCACTTAAGGATCTCATTAGCTCCCATGGATTTAATCACTACCTGTGTGCAAACAATTCCCAGATCTGTATATTCAGGCCTAATCTCTCTCCTGACCTCCGGTCCCACATTGTCGTTCAGTTGTATCTGACTTTGGGACCTCATATGGGGTTTACTTGGCAAAGATACTGGAGTAGTTTTCATTTTCCAGTGGATTAAGGCAAACAGAGGTTAAGTGACTTGCCCAGGGTCACACAGCTAGTGAGTGTCTGAGGCCGGATTTGAACTCAAGTCTTCCTAACTCCAGGCCCAGTGCTCTATCCACTGAGCCACCCAGCTGCCTTGTTCAGCTTGTCAACTACCTATTGAAGATCTCAAGTGAAGGTAGCCTCCTTTAATTGGACACTGATTTCTTTCTCATCACCCTTTCTTCTGATTTCTTTCCCATCACTCTTGTCTGCTGTGTCTGGAGGGTGAAGATCCCAGCTCACCCACAGTTTGGGTGCCAGGAACTGAACTGAGAAAAGGGGAAGGATTCCTTCCCTGTCCTCCCTCTTTTATTCTGACTCTGAGAAATGGGTCTGAGAGTGTTTGTTTCTGTTCTGTGTTGTTTGTCTTCCTCAGTTTCAAGTGCCAGAGGTGATCCCCAGGAAACTGGGAATTCAAACTATGGAGACCTTGAAGCCAGGATTGCAGGCAGGGTGGTGCATCCAAGTGCACCCACCATGGAAGCCCTAAGAAGCCAGGGTGCCTGGGACTTGAGCTCAAGGGGAGTTTGGATTTAGAACTGGGACTTTGCTATATAAGAACTGAGCTAAGCTAGGAACACAATAATAAATAATTATCATAATAATTAATGGAGATAATGGCTAACATTTATATATGTGCAAGGCACCATGCTTAGTACTTTATAATGATTAATTCATTTGATCCTCACAACAACCCAGGGAGGTAGGTGCTATTACTCTTCCCATTTTATAGATGAGGAAACTGGGGCAGACAGAAGTGAAATAACTTATCCCGCACAGCTAGTGAATATCTGAAGACAGATTTGAACTTGGAACTTCCTGACTCCAGGCCCAGCACTCTATCCACTCACTAACCTAACCCCTTTCCCTTCCCCAGAGATTGAGGTGGTGTAAGGCGGTGGTGATGGAGGATTATACCTCACCAAATGTCGGGAAGGGAAGCTGCTTGCACAATTTGAATTAAATATTTCTTTGTCAAAGCTAAAAAAAAAAAAAAAGAAAATCTCAAAGTGGATGCCCATAGATATCTCCAAGTCAACATGTACAAAACAGAAGGGGAGACAATTCCCCCCTTCTCCCCAAGACTTTCCCCTCTTCCCAACTTCCTTATTACTGTTGAGGGGATCACTACCCTCCCATTCACCGGGGCTCGAATGCCATCCTCAACTCCTCCAGTCACTTACTCACATCTACAATCCTTTGCCAAGTTTCTTTATTTCTATCTCCACAACATAACTTATCTAAGGTCCCCTTCTCTCCCTTCTCTCCCGTGCTACATAGCCACAATCCTAGTTCTCACTCTCATCACTTCTCATCTAAACTATCACAGTAGCCTTCTAATGGGTCTCCTTGCCTCTCTTTCCTTACTCCAATCCAACCACCACTCAACTGCCAAAGTGATTTTCCAAAGGCCTGATCCGACCATGTCATCCCCTTCCCCTATTCAGTGAGCTCCTCTGGTTCCCTATTACCTCTAGGGTCATAGGTTAAACTCCTCTGTTTGCCATTTAAAGTTCTTCCTAACCTGGCCTTCCATGAGCTCTACCGTGCAGTGATGCCAACCTGTTTGCTGTTCCTCACATACATTCCTCACATGTATTTTGACACTAGCTGTCCCCCATTCCTTGAATGCTCTGCCTCTCACCTCTGCTTCTTAGATTCCCTGGCTTCCTTCAAGACTCAGCTCAAATTCTCCCTTCTGCAGGAAGCCTTTTCCACCCCACCCCCACCTCTGACATGGTCCCCACCCCCACTCCACGATGGTGTCTTCAGCATCAAGATTACCTTCCATTAGGACTATAGTATCTCGTGTGGACATATTTACATGTCGTCTCCTACGTTAGAGCATAAGCTCCTGGAGGACAGGGACTGTTTTTGCCTTTCTCCGTATCTCCAAAACTTAGCACAGAGCCTGACACATAGTAAGCGCTTGTTGCTAACTCACTGACTGAAAATAGAAAGCTCCCAAATGGCATTCTTCCTCCTTTGCACAGTGCCTGGCCCCTCACAAGCACTGTATAAATGCTTATTCTCTTTCCTTCCCCTTCCCACAGTGGCCACTCTGTAGATATGCTCTTCCCCAGTGATGGTCTCCTCAGCATTGGGGTCTTTGCTCACAGAGCCAATGTTTAAAAAAAAGTGATTCAATGGCGTCTTTTGTACCACCCGCTACAGGTTCACTTTGTGGGGCTTGGTCCAGGCACCAGAACCATTGGCAACAGCTCTGGTTTAAAGTCAGAAAGCCTGGGTTTGAAAGCTGGCTGTGTGATCTTATCTAGGTCACTTCAATGCTGGGGGACTCAGTTTCCTCCCCTGTAAAATCAAGGGTCCTAAGTTCCTATGAACTCATGGCTAGGAAATGACAGAGCTAAGGCTTGGCTCCAGATCTTCAGAGGATCTGCATTCAAATCCTTCCTCAGCCATTTACCATCCATATGGCCTTGGGCAAGTTCCTTCCTCTCTCTGGGACTTAGTTTCCTCATCTGTAAAATGGAGGTGTTGGACTCAGAGGGCACAGGCTCTGGGGTCCCTTCCAGCTCTAGTTCTCTGAGGCCAGAGCTTTTTCCTCCCTATGGCACTGATTGTAGCTCTTTGTTGTTTTCCACATTCATTTCCAAAAGTGAATGCCCATCTCCAGGGCCTGGTTGCTACCCCTGAGTCATCCCCACTGCATTTCATTCTCCCTGCAGTGCTGTAGCAGTAAACAGGAGTTCTGACTCCCTTCGGGAATGACGCAGGCAAGACTCTGTGAGCACAGCCAGCCCTTCCAGGCAGAGGCAGCAAAAGGGCCCCTTGGAAATGGAAATGGACCTTGGGGAAGCCTGAGTAGCACATACCCACCAAGGCCTGTGCCCCAGCAAAGGTCAGCATGATGGTCTTTTGCTGGTAAGGGGATGGCATGTGTGTCCATATTGGTTATTGGTCAGGCTGGCCCTAGGACATAGCATATCTGGGCACCTGCCCCAGGCACTGGACTTGGGGGGGGGGGCGGTAATGCCGGGGGTTAGATAGAGAGATGAGGATGCAGCCAATAGGAGAGAGGCAGGATCCTCCTCTAACCGGTCCTCCAATAAACCTGAAGCTCATCTCAGTCCTTATATCCCCCACTATCGACAAGGTGAAGTGGGGGAGGAGGCAGCTCTGCCTTTCCCCCCTCTATACCCTACTCAGCCTGCCCACATGTGTATTCTTTCCCCCTTCCAGGCTGTCTCTGCTGATCATTTAAATCCACTTTCACAGAGGAAACATGTTGGGAGATGGGGCACAAGGGGCGCATATCCCTCTTGAGATTCTGGGTGCCTTTAGTGCCCAAGCACAAACTTATCTCCTGCCTGCCAGCCTTGAGATGTTTCTTTGAAATTATAGGATTTAGAACTTGAAAAGGCCTTAGAGAGATTCCCATCCAATGCACTCGGTTTGCAAAGGATGACAATGAGAAAAGAAAATGAAGCCAAATCTGAACCCAGGCCTGCTGACCAAATCCAGTGCTCTTTCCTTATGGTATTGTTATTATTTTAGTATTTGACAAAGTTTGCACTATTCCTCAGCTGTCGTCTGCCACCTCTCTACTTCAAGGAGGGAAGCAGAGACCCTACCTGGTTCTCTGAAGCCTAGATTGCGGGTGCATTAAATCAGACTTCTGATGACTTTCAGTGCAGTTTTCATTCACATTACTGTAGCCATTGGCATATCATTCCCTTGGGTCTCCTTTCTTCCCATGTTTCTGTGAATTCCATCGATGATAACCAGGTCTTTTCCCACTCTACTCCACTGCTTGAAGATCTAAAGGAATGACCCAGCTTTCTAATCCTGGTTGTTTGCGGCTCCTTTGGTGATTTAAGTGACCAGGGGTCTGAGTAGTCAATAACTATTCTGGTAAATTACTGGATGATACACTAGTAAATGAGTAAGTGAGCAGGTCAAAGGTTCTTCCAATACCACCAGAGTATAACTGGAGTTCTCAGAGACTCTGATTTACCATGATCTTTGGGTGTCAACATTACTTTTTATTAACGGAAGTCAAATGAATCTGGTATTTAATGAATTCAAACAACTATCCTAAACCTGTCCCTGTTATTAGCAAGAGACGATTGGGCCATAAATTAAAGCAATTAGTATCTGATAATTGCTGGATGTGAGACCATAGTAAACAAATCACTTTATTTCTCAGAGCCCCACTTTCCCCATCTAGAAAATGGCAATAATGATATCTTTAACCCCACCTCACAGGGTTGTTATAGGGAAAGTAGTTCATGAATTATACATGTGAAGAGGCACAGAAAATATTAGTGAGGCAACAAGACCTCATGGATAGAGAAAGCAGGAAGCCTGGGTTCAAGTCTTACCTCGGATGATGACACAGCCTCTGGTTGTGTGACCCTGACCAAGTCATTTAAACTCTCAGCGTCCCAGGCAACTGTCTGAGACTATGAGTTGAAGAATAGTTGCTAATCTTCATTAGTGGAGAGAGTTTTTATACTCAAAGTTCCTTATATTGATGAAACTATAAGTCTAAATGAAAAAATATATGTGCATATGTACATACACATATATAAATATGAATTAATATTATTAATTATAGTAAAACATTTCTATACCATTATTAATAAAATAATCATCATAGCATAGTGGGAAGGATGTTAGATTTTGAATCACAGGCTCTAGGTTCAAATGACCATTCTGTTACTCACTATCCAAGTGACCTTACCCTCTCTGGGAGTAGATGACCTCTGAGATCTCTTCTACTCTGAGATCTCTTCTACTCTGAGATCTCTTCTACTCTGAGATCTCTGCTCTGGGAAGCTAAGCCACAGATCTTGGTTGGGACACTTTGGGTGCCTCCTGCTACCTATATCCCTGCCTCTCGGGGTCACTCCAAGTTCTGGGCTGATGCCTCATGGTGTCTCCATGGTGTCACCATGGTGTCATGGTGGGTCTCCACCCACTCCTAAGGACTCATTGTGTAGAGCACACCAGATTAGGGGCTGGGGGAAATCCAAAGTCCTCCGGGGTTTGCACAACCTAGCTGAGGGATGAAATATCAATACAGATAACTACAATACACAACAACCCATGATAGCCATTTCAGAGAGCTGTTGGGGGAGTTGGGGGGCAGAGGCAAGGACAGTTCTCCTGAAGGCATGACACTTCAATTGGGCTTTAAAGGGTGGGGAGGAATCGAGCAGATGAAGAGGGGAAGGGAGACTCCGCATTCCAAACATGGGGAACAGCTTAGGCAAAGGCACAGAGATGCGAAGACACGGGCTATGGTTTGTAGGGCGTGGGTTGGGGATTGGGGCAGAAAGTCATTCAGCTGGCTGAAACAGAAGCTACTCAGAGGTGAATGGCAGGAGATCATCCTGGAAAGTTACAAGGGTGAGAAATTCACAAGGCCTTGAATGTCCAGTAAAGGAGTTGGAAGCTGACCGACAAGGTTTTATCTTCCTAAGTCGATCTTTCGAGAACCTTGCCATTATTCAGGGAAGAGCTCCAGAGCTTTGCTAAGTGAGAACAGATGCCCATTCAGGTTTCGAGCCGAGCCCAAAGAGTCTCACAAACCAGCTCCGGCATTCAAAACTTCCAACATAAGCGAGCTGTGAGCCACAAGCCTGGGGGCCAGGACCACTTGCAGGAAGATACACATGCCCACTGGTCTCTCTCACTCAAAGGAGGAATTCCAGCCAGGCTTTAGAACAGTTTTTATTTCTTCCTGGACTGCCAGACAGGAGAACCTTTGCAAAGCATGGCCACCCTCTGGATGAGAGCCTGGAGAGAGAGGGAGCCCCAAATGGGCACAGTGCTGGCCTTCGGGTCTGGAGGCCTGAACTTTACCATCTTTCTCTCTAAGAGACAGGTGGTAATATTTGGGGAACCCTTGCTCCAGGGGCTCTCACATGACTTGAAGAGACAATCGTGTGGTGATTATCGTGTTGGCTTAACCTAGGTTTGAGTCCTATCACAGATACTTACTAGCTGAGTGAACCTGGGAAAAACTCACCTTTTTGATCCTCAGTTTCCTCATCTGGAGAATGGGAGAGAATAGGAGGGTCCTTGGAAGACAGAATGAGATAATGAACATGTGGCACTTTACAGACCTGAAAATACTATTGTCAGCTATTATTCTTATTGAAGCAGTTGGATCCATCTGTATTCCTACCCCTCTCCCCTCCACCCCCCTCGGGGCTCATTGCCTTACCCAGTGGCATGGTCGAGGTTCCCCTCCCCGCCCTGATGAAGCATCAGAGTAAGATTGCAGTGGCGTGCTATGGAAACGTGAGTTAGTATGATCATACTAGGGCCCCAGGGGGAGCACGGGGACGCCTCCTCTTCCAGTCTCTCCCTGCCTCCTGGCTTCCCATGCATCATTAGACAGGGTCAGCTAGAAATTGGCTACAGGGAGGCTGACCCTGTTAACCTTGTTATGTCATTAAAAAAGGGCAACTTTCTGCTAGAAGATGGTGGGTACTGCCTCCCCCCCATTTGCCTATTACTCAGAAGCCTCGGACTTCCTGGAATTTCTCTTAAGACTTCTAAATCTCTTAGCAATAATTTTCAAACCCCACAATCTGTTTCCCAGACACAGGCTGCACCTTTTGCTTCAACCAGGCAGCTCACAAATGTGTGCTATTGGGCACCAGGGAAATCAGGGGAGAGAGGGCAGCCGGGGCAGAGCCGAGCCAGCTTCACTCTGGGAAACACAACTCAAAGCATCCTTTGGACAGTGGGTCAGGTCTGCCATTGCTGTGTGAAGAACGGCCCATTGCAGTCAGCCCTGGAGAGAGGTGGGTGGTGGAAGTGGCGGGGGGGGGGGGATGGGGGTGGTTCTAGAATTCAGTCCCCATTGCTGGGCTGCCAATCAGGACACAAGCAGCTCCTCAGATAAAGATTTTACCCCCAGACAGGCTTTGAATTAAGGAAAGAACTGATCATGGATGAAATGATACACTGGGCTTTGCTAACAAGATCAGTGGAAATCAATTCGATTTCTCCCCCCTCTCAATTGCCTCACTTGCCCTCTTTCTCCCTCTCCTTCATTTTTCCCTGACCACTTCTTCCATCTACTTCTTCATCTTTTCCCTTCTTCTTCACCTCTTTCCTTCTCCTCTCCTTTCCCCCTCTTCCATCTCTTTTTTATAGGGTCCCAGATTTAGAGCTAGAACAACCCTTAGAGGTCATCTACCCCATCTCCCTCATTGGATAGAGAAGAAACTGCGGCCTAAAGGAAATGGCTTGCCTAAGGTCATATAGACACTAAGAGACAAAGGTGGGATTGAAACCCAGGTCCCTTTACTCCAGATCCCATGCTCATTCCAATACACTGTACTGCCTGTACCCTTTCCCTCTCTCTCTCCTTTCTCCCTTTCCCCCTTCCACCTCTTTTTTCCCTTTGCCTCATCTATCACATTTTTGGTCTTCCAGTCCCCTCTCTCTTCTTCTGTTCTCCTCTTCCTTCTCCTCCCTCCTTTCCTTTCCTTTCCTCTCTCCTTCTTCCCCTCCTCCATCCCTCTCCACCTCCCTTGTCTCTGTCTCCTGTCTCTGCCCCAGCCTCCTTCCTTCCTTCCTTCTTTCCTTCCTTCCTTCCTCTCTCCTCTCCCCCCATGACTCTCCCTGTGGCTTGGGAGGCAGAATATTTACAGTGTGGCCCACACGTTCCCCCTGACTACCAGGGTGACTGTTCCCAAGCACATCAGTTCGATGTAGTCCTAGGGCCAAGCAGATCTGACCCCTAGATACCTCCTAGGGATGAAAAGGCTGTGCCAATCCATCGGTGAGCCTTCAGGTTCTTTCAGGAAAGGTGCTAGATCAATTCAAATAATCCTACTGGTGGTATGAGAGCCACATTCCTGTGCAATTATGAGATTCTGCTATTCGCCTATTCAGAGCCCTGCAGAAATGGTCCTTTTCGTTTCTCTTCGTCTCTATGCAGAGGATGGGCTGAATGAATAGCTAGTAATACCCATGTTCCCATTTATATTACAAGCACATGGTGGATTCTGCCAAATACTTTATATAAAAATAATTTTCTCCTTCTGCCCCCTTTTCCAAGCTCCAAGCTGCAATCACCCACATAAGCCTCCCTTAAATTCATAATTCTGCCAAATATCAATTACAACTGTTTGCTTCTCTTTCCACTCAAACCCCCCCCCCCCCCCCCGCCCAATTATACCACTTCCCCTGGGGTCCCTTGGGGAAAAAAAAATCCAATTCACTTCCATATAGTTCTCTGAATATAAAATACGTTCTTCCAATACGTCTCACCCTGTTTTCATTTTAAGCCCCAATTCACTAACATATCTGATGTGGAAATCATTCATTTTTTGCCGGGCTTCCTTCAGACCCTCAGGCTTCTTCCTGATGTTTTGATCAGATTGTTTTAGCACTAAAGAAACCAAGGCCTGGCTGGGAGGTTAGCTTGGCGGCGGCCACCACGGCCAAGCTGCCTGCTTCAGACCGATTACAGCGGACTCCTTCAGGTCTGCATGACGGAGAGCCTACTGACATCATCATTGATTGCTCTGTTTCTCCCCCACTGAAGCAATCTGTTAAATCAGTGTGCGATTGATTTTTGCAACTTGAAGCTAGCTACAAAGATACAATTGGTTTCTAAGCTACCACATCAATCAGATATTTAAAAATCGTCAGCAAGCCTGGGTGTAATGCCTGCGTGTGTGTGATTAGATCATAGGCTGCTCTCTCTATCTGCGTACATCTCTCTGACATAGAGAGTGTGTGCAAAATGAAAAATGAGGTGGAGGGAGGGAGGGAGGAGGAAGGAGAGAAACACAAGCCTGCCCTGGGCTGGCCACTTCCTCAACCGGCCTGTTTCCAAGACACCTTAGGCCTCTGGACAGCGCCAAGACTTATGGTCACTTTCAGCCAGTAAAGATCCAAAGGTACTTTCTTGACCTAATCCAAATGCAGGCAATTAAAGTTTTGCCTCTCATCCAATTCCATCTTCCAGTGCTAGCTGGCCAAGGGGGATTATCTCTGGAGCTTTGGGGGTTCTGTTCAGTTGTCTGACTCCCTCACTTCCTGCTTGAGCTTGGTATACCAAGTTACCTGAGCTTTGATACTAGTGATCTGCTGAACTCCTTCTGGGTTCATTTTAGAGACACATGAACAGATTTCTCCCCGTGCAGTGCCTGTCAAGAGAGCTCCCATCGTGGGGAGTACAAACGGCTACAGACTGCTAAGGACAATGATTGCCTTATACTTGGTCTTAACTGTGACCATAGTATATACAGAAAAGTGACAAGTTGGGACTTTGTAGGGGCTATCTTCTGTTTAGGGTAATGGAGGTGCATAGAAGGGATGAGGCTTATTCCCATGGTGTTTGAAATGAAGGTTAACTTCGCAGGGCTAGAAAGTCAAGTAAATTTATTTTGGTCCAAAATTCTTATAAGAGATAACCCTGAGGAAAACAAAGGCAGAAACAAAGGTGTTTTACATATGTGTGTATGTATATGTATGCATATATCTATATCAGAATATTTATAATAGCTTTCTCTTCAGAAAAGACTAGAAGTGCCATGGGTGCCCATTGATAAGGAAATGACTAAAAAAAAGACCTTCAAAACAATGGTATATGAAGGTGATGGAATTCTATTGTGCAGTAAGAAATAATGAAGGTGAGGCATTCAGAGAAGCCTGGGATGGTTTGTATGAATTGGCACAGATCAAAATAAGCAGAACCAAGAGAACATTATACAAGCAATGCAAATGACAAGAAAGTCAAAATCCACATTAAGGGAAAACTAGTGATAGTCTTAGAGAACAGATAATAAAGCATAGCTCTCTCCTCATAGCAGGGAGGTAGAGGACCACTCAGGCACAGTGTTGTAGATATTGTCAGATGTGGTTATTGTACTGGGCATTTTTGTTTATCTTCTTTGTTAAAATGGAAAGTTCAATTTGGGAAGGGTTGTTCTTTTTATCAGAAGTGACTACAAAGACAAAAGGCATCAATAAAATATATAATATATATATATTATATTTAAAGAAGATCTTATGAAGAAATACCTAATGACTTTAGATACCTAAATTGATTTAGAGTCAGAGGGCCTGAGTTCAAATTTCAGCTCTGCTAGTAAGACTAGTTTGGATGAGCTTGGGCAAATTGTTTCTGTTCTCTGGGCTTCAGTTTCCTCATCTGTAAAATGAGAGCATCAGACGAGATGTTCTCTAAATCCCCTTCCAAATCTAAAACTATGACAACTTGGTGTTCCCTAACACCCCTAGAGGTTTAATGACAATATTGTTCATTTTATTAATTATAGGAGCCCAAGTCCAGGGAGGCCAGGGAGTCCAGGGAAGCAGTTGCCATTCATGGTGCCACTTTGCTCATGAATTCCCATCTGCCCCCTCCTGCCTTATGTATGAGAGCAGGACTTAGCACAGTCCCATGTCCAGAGTAAGCACTTAATTAATGTCTTTCTGGTCATTATTCAACAGAGCTTAGCACCTAATTCAAAAGAACAATTAGTTAAAATAAAAAGCTGCCAGATAGCTTTCTACCGTGACTCCTCCCCAGTGTACCAAAGTCTCTGTCTTCTCCCTACTACCCTCTGCCATCCCTTTCATGTTGCTTGCTCCAGATTCGATTTGTGGTCCTTACCCCGGGTTCAAGAATTCCTAGTTATGGCTCTGCTAATCATCCCCATTCTGACTATAATTTGGAATCACACATGAATTTACCCCTGCAAGTCAATGGAGAGCTTGGGCCTCAAAGAATGTGTCAAAGTATACTATGTAGCAGGATGAGGAAAGATGCTATTTTTTGTTTGTTTTTCAAAATGCAGATGAGCCTGGAAGAAATACTTTTAAACAACATGGTGCCTGTTGCTTAACAACATACACTGACCTGTTGTTGGGCTAGACATTTCCTGGTGAGAGGTCAAGCAGGACCTTTGATGTGAATTGTCACCAAAACATGATAGATCCTCAAGCCCACCAGATGTCTAATTGACAGCAGTGAAACCACTCCAGCTGTCGAGGTGACAATTGGCTCTCGCTTTAGCTCTTGTTCCAGAGCTGCACAGTCATTGGTGACTTCTGTGAAGGTTTTTGTAAGGTTTTTATAGATAGTCTACGATTTCTAAAGATCTGATGATGAGCATTATCCACAGGGTAATGAAAAAATGCACAACGGGAACACAGGAAGGCCGTAGCATGTGACAAATAAGCAGAGTAAAGGATGATATCAAAGAAACGTAGGAGTGAAAAGGAAGATAGATTGGTCATGTTGGCAGGGCAGGCCAGTGGATGGCCCACATGTTCCACTGGTACTCTCAGGATGTCAGGAGAACTTGAGAAAGACCTAATCATTTGGCCAGGTTTCACTATATTATTCTCATCGCTCTCTTCCAAAAGATCTTGTAGTGATTTTGTCTAGAAATGGTTGAAATTTCTCTTACCAACTCATGTTTGAGAGTTCATTGCTTGGTGACTGAATGAATGAAATCTATCTTACAACTCAGCAACTCAGCATTACGCATTTCCCTTTTCCCTGACAATTTTTAGAGTCAGCGAATTGATAAACGTTCATTAAGTGCCTTCTGTGTGTCAGGCATTGTGCTAACTGGTAGGGATACAAAAAAAGGCAAAAGAGCTCACAATCAGAGAGAGGCAATTTGGCACAGTGGATAAATGGTTGCATCAGAGTTGGATTCAAGTGCTATCTCTGACCTATACTGACTACAGGACCCTGGACAAGCCTTTTATTTCTCTAGGTAAAATCCTGAGACTATAAGTTATAAAATCATTGTTGATTTTCATTAGTAGAGAGTATTTCCTTACTGGGAGTTTCCTAAATTAATGAAATCACAGATCCAAACAATAACAACAAAATCTTTCTTTTCTTTTCTTTTCTCTTCTTTTTTTTTTTTAGGCAATTGGGGTTAAGTGACTTGCCCAGGGTCACACAGCTAGTAAGTAACAAAATCTTTCAAAGAAATAATTTTGACTGAATTTTCTATTCTCCTAAAGGATGCCTTGTTGTTGTTGCTCAGTACGTCCTTGTGACCCCATTTGGAGTTTTCTTGGCAGAGATAGTGGAATGATTTGCCATTTCCTTCTCCAGCTTATTTTACAGATGAAGAAACTGAGGCAAACACGGTGAAGTGACTTGCTCAGAGTCACACAACTAGTAAGATTTGAAGTCAAGAAGATGAGTCTTCCTGACCTCAGGCCTGGCATTCTATCTACTGCTCCACTTAGCTGCCGCAAAGGATAACTAGATAAGCCTTAAGCTCAAAGTATAGTTGGGTCTACCATACTGGGAAAAAATGGTGGCTAATAAAATGTTCAAATGGACATATTTTCTCTCATTTCTAATGGATTTCAATAAAATGTGACCCATAGACAAAAGTCACAGGGATATTTACTTGTAATCTGGTCTTGGTAGGAGAATTAAGTATCCTTAAACATGGTCTTTTATTAAATTAAGCATTTGTTGGTCTGTGTGCTTTTCATTCACAACCACCATTGGGTTTTCCTTTGTTACTCAGAATCACAGTATGCTAGAGCTGAAAGGAATCTTAACTATCAGCTCTATTCCAATCTTCTCATTTTACGAATGAGGAAACTGAGGTCCATAAGAAGAAGTAACAAGGTCACATAGTCGTAGAACCCCCATCTTCTGAAAGCAAGCCCATTATCTCAAACTCCCTTCCTTCCCCACACTACATTCCCTCCCACATTCCCTCATTTCTTTATTTCATGGAACAGTCCCATCTTCTGATACTTCATTAGCTATTTGAGCCCTCATTCCTCTGTGGCCACCTGTTTGGTGGCATTCACAGGTAGAGTTAATGAATCTTTTTTCTGAAATAGCCAATCACTAAGCTATAACAACTTGTTCGCTTCAACTACTTATCTGCACTGGATTCTGGGGACTACATTGCTAATACATTCCTTGCCTAGCCTCTCATTTTCTAGTTGAGCGACTTCATATGAGTAGTATAATTACATTCCTGTTCATTCTTATTGTCCATTTCACACGCCTTCAGTGATAACACTTGTATCTGCCAAAACACTGGGAACAGAAATATTACAACTGTCTTGGGGGCTCCTGAAATTTCGTATGTCTGCTCACTGCTAAGTAGATCCCTTCCTTCCATGGGCCGCAATGTGAAACTGACCTCTGGTGAAAATAATTGTTTTCATGTGTTGCTTCACCTCCTTGTTTCCTTGGGGTTCCAGCACATAAATGCTTACAGGAAAGAGCTTCCATCATGTTAATGGGCTATCGATGCCTTAGTAGCAGGCTGTGCTCAAGTTCTTGCCTACGACAAGGGGGTTTCTAACGTTCTCCTGAAAAGGATTCGGTCTGGTTGGTGGGGGATGCAAGTGATAAAAGGATGAGGGTACTGCATCACTTCCCACCCCTGACTGTCAGGGCTTGGAGTGTGACCAGGTAAGGCTTCAAAATCAACCATTTGGGTCCACCCGCCCTAGGATAATAGGATGCTTGATTGGAGTTCGAGAACATTAACTAATATTACCAGTGATGAAGTCTGCAATGCTTCCCACTGGATCTGTGGTTGCATCTGTGTAGGTTCTCCCTCCATTGATGCAGATTGCAACCCATTCAAACCTGCCCATCTCATTCCACTCTTGTCCATCTCTTTCTGCACTTCCTTTAGATGTCATGGTATTACATGAATACCAGTAGAGCAGTCAGGCTATCCCATCGGTCATTCTTTGCTCCCTCTACATGACCACTCCATCTTTCTTTACAGTCTTACCTTTCACTGATGACATCTTTTGCTTCCCATGTCTAATTCCTCATATTGATTGCTCCTCAGTCATTCAACAAAGAGTGATTAATATATACAGAAACAAGGGGAAATGTGTGTGGAAGGGGGAGGGGGTATAAACTCTAAAATAGAGCCCAGCAACTCACTGTGTTCTTTCCCAGCTGGTGGTCGCCCAAGGAATTCTGATTGATGATGCAGGGTAGAGTGTGGATTATGTCTCTGAAATAGAGAACTAATGCCGTATCTCTAAACATGTTTGTCACCTTGTCCCTGACAAAAGGCTCAGCCAAACTCCATCCTGAAATTTCAAAGAATAAATGCAATGTAGAAGATTGCCCCGATCTTTCCTTTTAAACAACAAAAATGACAGTGAACATTTATGTTCACTTTAAAGCTTACAGATGAATTCTCATTTCAACCAGACAGGCTTTGTCTAGCTCTAGTGTGCCAGCTAAGGGGTCCAGAGGAACCCCAAGAGCATCAAATGACAGATAACAAAATGGAGCAAACTGATGGGAGGATTTAAAAAACAGCAAATCTATAATAAAAGAAAGAAGCGATGGTTGCACAAAGTATAAAGATAAATAACAAAAAAGTTTCCAAGAACATAAGGAAGCAGAAAGGGCAGAGAGAGAAAATGAAAATGATCACTTCTCAGGAAAGGCACAGATTTCCAAAGATTAACTTAATTTCTTTGCTTTGGTGTTCACAGAGGGTAGGGGAAGGAACTGAACCAAAGCAATAGATTCCTCCTCCTCCAAAGACATGGAGGCAGAAGGGGCAATCATGTCATTTCCAAAAGAGAAAAAAAAGATTATGAAGTATTGTTGTGGTGGTTGTTGTTGTTGTTTGACCTTCGTTCTTGAAGAGGAACGTGACCTCAGGGAGGTGATGCCATGATATGCAAGCGAATTGGATTTAAGTGAGGGAGGGCCGTGCAAAGTCACCAGGCTCACTCTCTCCTCCAGAGCCCAGAGCCAGCTGGGTCCAGTGGCAAGATCTAGATCAGGAAGACTGGAGATGGCCCTGGGTGCAGCAGGAGACCTTAGCCTTGAGCCATCAGAACTCAAAGACTAGAGACTTGTTGGAAAAGGGTGTGACTAAAAAGAAGCAGTGAAAGTAGGGAGGAAAATAGAAGAATGAGGAAGAATAGGACCATGGGGATGATGCCTCTCTTACCCTCCATGCTATGAATGGGTGATGGAATCTTCACTGGACAAAAATGAAGAAGTAGACAGATGGCAGGAGAAGAATATTCCAGTAAGGTGGAAGGTGCAAGGATCACCAGCCCCATCTGATGGAGGGGAAAGTCTGGTAGCACAATGAGTCACCCAAGGTCACAGAGCTTGTCAGTGGCACAGCTGGGGTCAAACTCATGGGCTGTGGCCTTCACGGACAGCATGCTCTCCATTCCATCCTGTTACCATCTCTTCCTCTTATGTCCACCATCAACTCAGCTCCCAGTCTTTGTCTATTTCAGCTCCCTCTGAGGTAGTCAGGGAATAAGAGGTCCTGAGGGTGTCCTGTAAACCTCTTTTGCTATTTCCAAAGCATTAAATCTCTGACTTTCCTCCCAGCTCTATGAGCTTAAAGCCCATTTATAAATAATTTGGGGAGGTCCTTTCATAATTATGAGATCAGCAGTAGGCATTTTGGGAGCCCATGACAGAAATGGAGAGGCAGTGGGCTATAGTAGGGTTAGCATCAAAAAGCTCTAGACCAGTGGTGTCAAACTCAAATAGAAATGGGTGAGGGGGCACTAAACCAAGCATAAGCATCCCCACCGGCACAGATTAATTCAGAAAACCATATATTAACACTATCTATGTTTTATTGAATTTGTCATTGTTTTTCTGACATAAAATAGGTCAGAGATCTATTTGAATTTTATTAAATATTTCCCAGTTACATTTAATCTAGTTCTGGCTTCCCTCAGAGTCTTGCAGACTGCCTGTTACGAAGCCTCTGTTCTAGGTAACTCTTGGATACCATAAATTAGAAACAATTTCCCAATCTGCACTTGTGGAGGGACTTACTGCACCCGAAGTTCCCTACGCTGATAAACTGGTGGGTCTGCACACCTCCCCCCGGCCACGTGTAAGCAGTTGTATCTTTTTAAATTATGTCATTATGCCCTGCGGACAATTTTATAACACAGCAAGGCAGAGAAGCCACAGTGTTCTTTGCTGAAATGACCTCCTCTATTCCTCATGTCAGCCACACCCCCTTGTAGCCAGGACAGAAACATCTGGTTTTAGTATAGAAACTCGGTCCTCGGGGCAACCCGGTGAGGCAGGTGCTAGCATTATCCCCATTTTACAGAGGAGGAAACTGAGGCTCACAGAGGATAAGGGATTTCCCCAAGAACACAGCTAGGGAAGGTCTGACATAGGATTTGAATTAGGGTCTTCCCGACTTGAGGTCAGAAGCTTTATCCACTGAGCCAAGCTGCATCTCATGGAATCCAGCCTCTGGACACGTGCTCCTTATAAAAATACAGTCATACAGACAGCCTGGATTCACATATTTACCACCTGACTACCCCTACCCCTCATTCTCCATCCCCACAGGAACAGAGGAATTTCATTGCTTGCCCAAGAAGGGAGGCTGGGGATTGCAGGTTTGTTGATGCACTGAGTTTATTGAGATGAAAGGCCGCAGCTAGACAGACACTCTGTGTCTTGTAAAGTATTTGTTGTATCAAGGTCTGAATCTAATTCTAATTTTGATCGCAAATCTCCAAGATTTCCCCAGCTGGGGGACCCTTTCTCCAAGTGAGCGAGTGCCGTTCACCTTCGTGGCCGCGCTCCGCCACGGGAATGCTGAATAGGTTATTAATTTTAAAAAGACATTTGGACTTAAATCAGTCCGAGGCCCAGTGAGTGATTCTGCATAGCTTGAGTTAGTATATACCATTCAGAGCAGAAAACCATTACTCATGGGCTCATTAGCATTTCCATTCTTCCTGAGGCTATACATCATAGCTTGTGCTGGGTGTTCTGAATCCTTCCCCATCACAAATGAAAGCCCCAGCCCTCAGCTGGAGTTAGAAGAAGCTTCTCATTTAGCTCCAAGGAGCTGAACACCGCTGAGGCGGACACCCTCGCTAATCACCCCACCATTGGCACCCTGCCTCTAGAGGGCTACAGACCTTCTGCTGCTGGCCCACCATCACTCCAGGGACACTGGAGGGGATCAAGCTTGGACCATAATTAGGAGCAAGAGGCTGGAAAGGCCTCCGGAATGATGGGGCTATGACTCAGAGAAAACTGGCGGGGTAGGCCAGCAGTGAAAAAGAATGATTATTTCAACTCAGACAATGCGTTATGTGAATGAAAGTGGAGGTGTAGAGGAGAGAGGGAGGAGTGAGCCCAAGAGGCATCAGAGGAGATGGAGAGCTGTGAGTGATTCATGGAGAGTTTGCAAAGCCGTTGCAGTTCTAAAGCAATTAGTAGAATTTTACTATGTGCCCCTTGAACTCTTTGCAAAGGGGTACTTGGAATGTTCAATATTCTGGAGCATTTTCCATTTTTTTTTTTTTTTAAAAACCAACAACCCTGTTTGGAGCATCTGTCGGGCTTTTCAATTTACAGCCATATTCCAGTTCGTGGGATATAAGATTTAGAGCTAGGAGGAGGCCTGGTGTTCATCTAATCCAGCCCTCCTGCTGTGGAGATGAGGAAATTGGGCATGGCATCAGAGCCATAGCTAGGAATTTAGGTCCACGGTGCAATTCAATTGAGAAGGGGACAGCCCTTGAGACACATGGCCCTGTGGAAGGAGCCAATGACCCCAGTCTCCTTTGGGTGATAGAAATGTCACAGGCATTCTCCTGAAAGGTACAATATAGGACAGTCTACTGTGGTCAGGTATGAGGAAAGAGAGGGAAGTCCAGCTCCTAGAGAATCTGACCTGGGCACAGCCTCTGGTGACTCCAAGTTTCCAATTCTAGAAGGGGATTTTGGGGAGGAGGTGGCAGACAGGGGTATAGTGGTGGTATAGGGAAAAGCAGTAGAGGGCCATGGCCATGACAATGGGTCCCTAGGAGTAGGACCAGCAAAGAATTAGGCAGACAGACCATTACGAGAAGGCCATCCCCATCTTGATGATGGCCTTCCGGAAGGCTAATTTGGAATAGGCATATGGAGAGGCGACATGGAGTAGCGGATAGTATTAAACTCGGAGTCCGGAGGAACTGGGTTCAAATATTGGTTCTACCACTTAGTCAACTAGCATTTATTATCAACTGTGTGCCAGGCACTGTGCTAAGTGTTAAAGATACAAATAAAGAAAAACAAACCAAACATTCCATTGGGGAAGATAACATAGAAACAACCATCTCCAAACAAAGTATGCAGAGGAAAAATTGGGGGTGGTCTCAGAGGGAAGGCACTAAGGTGAAGAAGGACTGAGAAAGGCTTCTCATAGAAGGTAGAACTTTACTTACTAGCTGTGTGACCCTGGGCAAGTCACTTCCTGGCTTCCTTTTAGTCCCAACTAAAATCCTATTTCCTACAGGAAGCCTTCCCCAACCAGTGACTTCTCTCTGTTAATTGTTTCCTATTTATCCTGTATATAGCTTGCTTTGCATGTATTTGTTTGCACATTGTCTCCCATCAGATTGTAAGCTTCTTGAAGGCAGGGACTGTCTCTTGCCTCTTTTTGTCTCCCCAGAGCTTAGTACAGAGCCTGGCACATAGTAGATGCTTAATGAATGTTTATTTAATTGAATTGAAATGCACTTATTCTCTCTGAGCCTGAATTTCCTCATATGTAAAAGCAGGCCATTGGAATAGATGGTCTACATCTATTTGTAGACCTTCCATTTCTACATCTATGAGTCTCCAGTCTCCCAGCCCTAGTAATGGTTCTCTGTGGGAAAACCTCCCTTTTACTACTCATGTTACCGGAGGCAGAGTCATGAAGGCTTAAGGGAACTTTAGTCATTAATCAAACCCATCATTTTACAGATAAGACAACTGAGGCTCAGAGAGGGTCACACACTCAGTAAACGGCAGAGCCAAGATTTGAAACCCAGTTCCAAATTCAGTTGGTCAATATGTCAAAGACTTCTGATTTTGTTTATGTGGAAGCGCCTTCTACCAGACAAATTAAAACTCCTTTCTTTCTTAGGATCTTAGAGTTGCCAGAGTCTCAGAGAAGTTAAGTGATTTGCCCCTGTCCACCAAGTGAGGGTGTCAGGATTTGCTCCCTGATTTGTAACAGCAAGCTGATGGTTCCCCTTCGTTGGAAAACAAATGAAAGGCTTTTAAAAGTATTTTCAATGGCCAATGGTTTTTTAAAAAAGCTATTTCAAAGAGGAAGGGAAAGTTTTCCATTGAAGACATGGGGAGTTCTTGGGTAGGTGTGGCCTCATCCGCAGACAGCATTTTGCAAGGCCATCCCTGGAACAGCCCTCCTCTGAGCTGGAGAGCCCAGCTGTATTATCCAATTAGTGGGGTGGGGAATGCATCTCCAATTAAGTGTCTCCATTTGTCTGGAGCAGCAGGGACACCAGCAAACTTGTCACTGCCAGTAGTGGGGAGGGTCACTGGAACTCCGAGTGCCCATTTGTCCCAAAGTGCTTGTCAGCTGGTTTCCTTAGCCTTCAGTCTAGCCAAGAGAATCCATTGCCTAGGGAGGCCTCAGAGGATACCTGCATAATTAATCACCTGGCCCTTTCTGTCCAAGCACTTAAGCACTTGCCAGTCAGGGAGAATCACATTATAAGAGAGGGGAGGGGAAGAAAAGAGGCAGCATCCCCAGGGGGCCTGGAGATGAGCTCTAGTTCTCATGGAGGAGCCAGAACGAGGGGTTCTGAGGTAAGGTGGAGAGAAGGATGGTAGTAGATACTTAGCCTGTGCTTTCAGGATACTGCCCAGGAAGGAAACTCCCTCTCTCAATGGGGGTTGGCACCTTCTCTGTGATTATGGTCTTAGCAAGCTCCCTGTGGGACTGAGGGTAAAGGCCAAAATGAAACATGGGCTGGAGAAGTAGAGAGGACTTCCTTTGGCTCTTGTCCTATGGAAAGGCCAGCCTTAAGCATTAGTGCAGTAGGCCCCAGCCTACAGGACAAGTATGGTGCAAGAAGCACAAGGAAAGGCCCTATGAGGAGAAACTTGGATGCCCACCTCATTCAATTCTTCAGGTTGTCATTGAAGACCCTTGCTACCATGATAATAGTAATGGACATTTACACAGGGCTTTAAAGTTTTCAGTCTCATTGGGGCCTCACAGTAAGGCCCAAGTATGATTATCCCTATTTTACAGATGAGGAAAGCAAGGCTCAGAGATGTTACAAACCATTACTTGCCCTTATAATCACACAGCTAGTAAATGGCAGAGATGGGATTTGAACCCAATCCTTCCTGAGTCGGTCAGACACTCTATCCAGTGCCAAACTACATCTTCCGATGCAAATGTGTTACCAGGGAGAGGTAACATTGATATATTTGAGCTGTTGAGCTCACATTTCTAAGAATAACTTTACAACTACAAGGCACTCAGCAGAAATACTATCATCTGACCTCCCTCAGCCTCAGTTCTACGAGGCTGAGATAGGCCATGCAGCAGCATGATCCACATTATACAGATGACAACACTGAGGTTCAGAGAGAGGACCCACTCGTCCAAGGGCACACAGACAAGTTAGTAAGTAGCTGACTAGGCTACAAGTCTAGCTGACCTTCTACTAGGCCATGATACTTCACATTAAGCTGTTATCATCTGTTAACATCTTATTGGCTACTTTAACAGACTAGCTTCAGGGTCCTTGCAAGGCCCAGAAAGAATGGCATCAGTTTTGATATTGAGAGAGGGAAAAGAAAGAGAAAAGAAAGGGGGAGAGGGAGATATGACCCCAGGAAAGGTGACAAGGAAGGGGCACTGTCATGGAGTACCCCAGACAGTTGAAGATAACATGAATACATGGACGGCTGGGAAGAGGGGGGTGCCCAATAAGGGTGCCAGGTAGGCCCATCTCAGCGTCTGACCACTTAATTTCCTGACAGAGCAGGGGGTGTCAGAGCACCAAAGCAGAGACTGAGACGGTGTGTGACACTGTCCTAACCCTCTGGTGCTCGGTCCCCAGCTGTCAGCACAGTGCCCGCCACATAGTAGGCACTTAATATATGTTTGTTCACTGATTGATTTAATGATGGGCCCTAGCTGGGAGGCACAATGTAGGGGCTGTCTATTTTGGGCAGACTGATAGCCCCGCCATATCTGCAGGCATTTTCACCCCTAGACCCTGAAGGCCACTTCCAGAGTAAATAATGGTGAAGCTCAGGCTTGTGATTGGAACTAACCCCCCAATATCACCCCATCATTCTGGAACAGCTAAGCACAGAGTTAGAAAACCACTTTCCTTTATCTCCTCAGTCTCATTGGGCCTGATAGATAGAGCCTTGGTAGTGTCAAGATGTTAGCAGCAGATGACTATATAAGGAGAGTCTGACGGCTTCCAACCCCAGACATCTTCAAGAACTCAACTACATTGCTCCCAACACCTGACATTCTTTATATCTCCTCTGCTCAAGAAGCAATGGCTTTTAACTGGTGGCAACCTGGGCAGCCCCCCCACCTCCAGTGTTTGCTTCCTAATGTCTCCAGCTCATCAGGGCCAATGAACTCCTCTGTCTCCTGCTGCCTGCTTTCTTCATCCCATAGGCATGAGAAGGAAGCGATGGAAGGGAAGACAACGGCCCAGGGGCTACCTACCTCTTCCTCTCCATGTCTGGCCCTCTCCTTTCAGTTAGGCTGGGCCAAGTCCTGCAGGAGACACCAGAGGGTGGGCGCTGTGCCAATGAACTGTTCCATTGCTTTTTCCAGTCTTGGGATTTCTTTACAAGTTGTCTTGTGGTGGGTTAAGTTAGAGGGCAATGAGAATTGACTTGAAATGCCTTTGTTTCCATGGTGTAGGTGGCAATGGAAGTTGGAAGAAATCTGAGGCCGGCTGAGTGATTCAGCAGGAAGCCAGCAGCCTGCCGAAATCCTTTATTAGTAATCTGTAAAATGGTGCCTTTGCATGGCATCTGGCTGTGAAGAGGAGTAGAGCTGATAAGGAGCTGGAAATCATATACCATGAGTAATTCGTTACTGGGCTTTAGTCCCCTGCACTTCAAGGCACACCATCATTTGTGGCCAGGAATTAAGAGCAAACAGGCCGCCTCCCTGCCGCCCTGGACTCAGTATTGGCCTGAGAGGACAAAGACGCCCTCCCCAGCTTTGTTAAACTGTGGCTTTTTCAGCATTTAAGCTTTGGGGCTTTTCAAAAAATTATTATTATTAAAAAGCTCTTTGACTTCCTTTCTTTGGGGAAATTAGTTTTCTGTTTGGTGTAAGA
The DNA here is from genome assembly GCF_900497805.2 of Vombatus ursinus. Classification (NCBI taxonomy): domain Eukaryota; kingdom Metazoa; phylum Chordata; class Mammalia; order Diprotodontia; family Vombatidae; genus Vombatus; species Vombatus ursinus. The sequence continues at coordinate 5,244,483 of NW_020944469.1, read as the reverse complement.
TTAGGGGGGACTGGAGAAGATCCAGGAAAGGGTGACCCAAATAATCAAAGCTTAGGATCTGAGGCGTTGATAAAAAAAGGCCAAAAGAATAAGACATGTAAGACTTAAAGAATAGGAGGCTAGAGGGGAGGGGGAGAAAAGAGGAGCATTTAGTACTACCTTCTAGGAAATAGTGGGGAGGAGGAGAAGGAGGAAGAGCAGTTGGTGAGGGCCTAACAAATACAGCCTTGGCAGTGTCAAGGTACTGGCAAGAGGTGACTACATAAGGAAGGTTTGGGGGCCTCTAGTCCCAGATATCTTTTTTTTAAGGCAATTGGGGTTAAGTGACTTGCCCAGGGTCACACAGCTAGTAAGTGTCAAGTGTTTGGTCTGAGGCCGGATTTGAACTCAGGTCCTCCTGACTTCAGGGCCAGTGCTCTATCCACTGCACCACCTAGCTGCCCCCCCCCCAAGACATCTTCAAGAGAACTCAACTAGCATTTATTAAACACCAACTGCATGCAAGGCATTGGGCCAGGTGGCATAGGCAGTTGCCTGGCTGAAGATGGGGTCCAGGAGGCCATGGGGTAATCTCTGGAGTTTGGGAGGTTAAGATTCAAAATAGATACTTCAAAGTTCTGAGCAAATACCCAAGAAGTCAGGCCTTGAAGGCAGTAAGAAGCAGGTGTGCACTCAGGAAACAGATGTTTCCATTTTTTCCCCCAAAGGGCCCCTATGCTTGGCCACATCTTTCCTAGCTTTGTTTTTGCCCTGCTCACCTCTTGCCCTCAGCCCCGCTTCCTCCTCCCAACTTCCCCTGCACCCTGGCTAGTCTCGGGAGCTGTTGAGATCCATTCAAGGTCTGGGGGGAGGTCTTGGGGGAGCGGGAGGCCCAGATATAATTTGGTCAGAACCTTCTGGAAGGCTTGTCCCTTTGCCCCTGCCTTAATCAGAAGCAACCAGTGCTGATGTAGCCATTTCTCCCTGGCAGCAGGTGGCACAGACTGCCTCACATACATACACAAGCGCATACTACTTGCTGCTGTCTGTTCCATGTCAGGGCCAGCACGTCGCCCTGAGAAAATTAATCTCTGTGCCAATCAGGCATTCACATCTGTTAGACCTTGGTCTTGACAGCTTCCAAAATGCTCATGTTGTTCCATGGGAATTAGCACTGGGACCCAAGGCTCCCAATCTCTAATCCATGAAGTAGATAGCACAGCATTGTTATGCCCATCTTACAGGTACAGAAACTGAGGTTCAGGGTCCCACACCTACTTCAGTAGGTGTCTGAGGAGGCACTTAAGTCTGAGCCTACTGTAACAAAGTTCAGTTTTCTGTCCAATATGGTATACTGCTTGCTCCTCAAGGAAAGAATTGTACATGGTACAATGCTGGCCTTGGAGTCAGGAAGACCCGAGTTCAAATCCTGTCTAAGATGCTTACAGACTGTGTAACCCTGAACAAGTCACTTATCCTGTCTGAGCCTTAATTTTCTAATCTGGAAAATGGGGATAATAACAGCATTTACTTCACAGAGTTGTTTTGAGAATCAAAAGGGCTAACACATGTAAAGCATTTTGCAGACCTTAACGCACTAAATAAATGCTATCTATTATTATGAAGGTTTGTATAACATTTTAAATACATTGTCATTTGACCCTCATAACAACCCAGTGAAGTAAGCAGCAATGGGTGGCACTCAGCAGAGTATAGTGGAAAGAATCGGGTTCAGATTCCAGCTCGGCTTCTTGAGACTTTGGTTTCTTCACCTATAAAATAAGGTGGTTGGACCAGATGAACTCTGAAGTCCCTTCTGCCTCTAAATTAATGATCCCCATTTTATAAATGAGCAAACTGAGGCTTAGATAGGTTAAGTGACTCGCTCAAAATTGCATGGCTAGGAAGCAGTAGAATTTGAACCTTATTGTTGTTCAGTTATGTCCGACTCGTCCCCCATGGAATATATCACATCAATACTGGCCAGGGAGTTTTCTTGGCAAAGATACTGGAGTGGTTTGCCATTTCCTTCTCCAGCAGATTAAGACAAACAGAGGTTAAGTGACTTGCCCAGGGTCACAAGCTAGTGTCTGAGGTCGAATTTGAACTCAGGTCTTCCTGAATCCAGGCCCGACACTCTATCCACTACAGCGCCACCTAGCTTCCTAGAATTTCAACCTGGGTCTCTCCTTACTACAAGCCCAGCATTCTTTCTTTCAGCTGCACTGCCTCACCCTGCCCCCTGCTCCAGTCCAATCCAGAATAAGCTTGTGGGGCAGGCCCTAAGGACACCATGCCTTTCCCACACTCTCTGAACTCAGAATCAGCTTTTAAGATGCAGACTTAGACACCTATCTCTTCTTCCTTACACTTCCTCCCCAGTATTTAACACCTGCACCTCACTGTTCCCCACTCACTCAACAGCAAGTCATCATTCATTCTCTCTCTTTAACCCCCATTCCATTTCACTTTCTCACGGCCCACTCCATGCTCTGTCACAAATCCATTGAGGACCCACTGGCAAGAGAAGAGCTTGATGGGGCCATTAGATTCTGGGGGGGGGGGGTCGGTAATAATGCTTATTGAAAGCATTTCTCTAGCCCTTCAAGGTTTGCAGAGTGTTTTCTTCATAACAAGCCTGTGAGGCATGTAGTCGAAGTATTGTCATCCCCATTTTACAAATTAGGAAACTGAGACTTGCGGAACAGAAGTAACTTGCCCTTGGCTACCCAGGTAAATAATGGTCCAGTCAGGATATAAACCCAGGTCTCCTGCCTATCCTATGGTGCTCAGCTTTCCTTATCATCCAGCTCTTGCCCATAAGTCTATAGCTTCCTACTATACCACCCTATCCCTAACTTTGATCAACTTTTTCTGAAATACTATTTCCTCTCTGCTAAAAGAGGCCATGTGTTTCTCACAGTACTAAACTTCTTCCCTGGCCAAAGAGTGACTGAGGGATTGAAAAGCAGCCCCCTCAGTTGTCGAGCTTACACAATTTAACTCCTCAGTGACAAGTGTTCTTTGATCTAGCTTCTATAAGGCTCTCATCAATCAGACAATAGGACTTTTGTGAAAACATACTGTGTGCCCATCCCTGCACTGATGGCTGTGGGAGATCCTGATGATGTATATAGCATGGTCTTTGCTCCCAAAGAGCTCATGGATGAGTTGGAGATTTAAACTCAAGCTCACGAAACAAGAGCGAAGACTACAAGATCATGTCGAATTACAGATTAATTGGAGTGCTAGAGACAGTTCATTACTCCAGGAACTTTAGCAGGAAAAAGAAGCAAAGAAAGCCAGAAGGAGCAGCCAGACTCCCCATCATTCACAAAGTGCTTTCACATTTTGAGCCTCACAGCCACCCTTGTGCAGGAGGAAGGCAGGGCTGGTATTATTCCCTCCATTTTACCAATGAAGAACCCAGAACTGAGAGGAGAGGAAAGGACTTTGTTGCCCAAGGTCACATGGCTGATAGGATAGGTCAGGTCACAGACTCAAATCCGGCCTTCATATCCAGGCCAGGGCCTCCAAGAACTAAGTTATGGCTGTTGAATTACTAATATGTGCATGCCCTGGTTGGGAGAAATGCTAGTTCTTCACCATCCATCAAGCTGTCAGCCAATATATGTAGCCAATAAAAACCTGGAGTCCGTTGTGCATTGGTGCTCAAATATTAATGGGCCAGCCATGTCCTCTCACACCTGATGATTACGTTTAATCATTATCATTTACCGGACAATGTTTTTTTTAATTTGATTTTTTAAAGCTAATCTCAAGAGTTCATATGGCTATGTAAATGATTAGATTACAAACAGATGGGCAAAACTGGGAGACTTTTTATTCCAGTAGTATTTAGTGTTTACTTCTGACAGATTTAAGCCTTCTATCCTGGGATTTATTGGCCTATTCCTGAATTCCCAACTCAGAGATGGCAACAATTTTCAGCAATATGGAAAGCCATAATCTCTTCAGAGACAGGTCAGCTCAATGGATATCTTCTGGGGCTGTTCACAGACCTCACTTTGTGGACTCTTAATGTTGAGACCTAAGAAGAGAGGGTAGAGGGAATGAGAAGTAATTCTATCATCAACCTAGTGTTCCCCACTAAGCTACCTTTGTATCACTGAGGTAGCGAGGTGGCACAGTATATAGTGGTCCTGGAATCATGAAGATCTGAGTTCAAATCCAACCTCAGACACTTACTAGCTGTGTGATCCTGGTCAAGTCACTTAACCCTGTTTGCCTCAGTTTCCTCATCTATAAAATGAGCTGGAAAAGGAAATGGCAAACCATTCCAGTAACTTTGCCAAGAAGACTCCAAATGAGGTCACCAAGAGTTGGATATGACTGAAAAAACAACTGAACAACAACAACTTTTCTTGACATGCAGCCCTTCAAAATCTTGTAGATAGTCATCATGTCCTTCTTAAGTCTTCTTTTCTCTAGACTAAACATCAATCACATTGCCATCAACTAGTCCTCATATGGCATCATATTATGGCCCTCTACTCTCTTGGTTGCCCCCTCATGCTCTCCAGCTTATCAATGTCCCTTCTGAAATGTGGCACCTCAAAGTGAATACAATAGTCCAGCCATGGCCTGACCAGAGTGGAGTATGAGGAGACTAGTACTCCCCTAGTTCTGGGGAACTCTCTTAATGCTGCCTAAGACACATTCGTTTTCTTGGCCACCATATCTGACTGTTGACTCATAGTGAGCTTGGGGTTCACTAAAACCCCCCAGATCATTTTTCCAGGAACTATTGCTTAACCCTGTTTCTCACATCTTATACTTGATTTTTAGAACCTCAGCCTGGGACTTTAACTGTGTTTTTTTGCTTTTCGGTGAGGCAATTGGGGTTAAGTGACTTGTCCAGGGTCACACAGCTAGTAAGTGTCAAGTGTCTCAGGTCTTCCTGTACTCTATTGTTTTGTACCTTTTAAAAAATTCAGCCTAATGTTCTTCTCTGTCACAGCCTTTTTGGATTCTGACCTTCAATGTGTTAGTGACCCTTCCTAGCTTTGTGTCATCTGATTTAATAGCTTAAAACTAGGAACTGGTGAAATTGGAACCCAGGTCTCTCCTGATTACGAAACCAGCATTCTTTCCATTGCTTCTATTTCCAGCATTGCTTCTTCCCCCAGACCCAACACAGAATAAGCTTGTGGGGTAAGCACTAGGCCTCCATGCCTTCCTTTCTCTTCTTAAATTTTAATAGCCTAAAACTTTACTAAGCCTTCTGGGGCACCCCATAGAACTCTTTACGTTTTGCACAGCACTTTACAAACACTGAGGCTCACAACTGTCTCACCAATGAAAGGAAGATAAAACCAATTCTCCACCTGGATTTATTGGCCGGCTCATTCAACAGAAAATGGGAGTGGCAAAAAGCTTTCTGATTGTTCTTTATCAATATTTAGATGAGAAAGGCTAACCCAGAAGTAGTTTTACCGAATATTCAATTCAAAGGTGGCCCCTTCCTCTATCTCCTAATGTTGTAAATGCCTAACATTGTAAATATGACCTTTCTTCCTACCTACATTTCCCCATACTCATACTACACAGGCAGCCTACTATTTCATCTCCTAAAATATTTGATGCTTCAATATAGCCAATTTGAAATTCTCCCATAATTTCACATGATAATATGCATTTATAATGACCTGACATGGTACTGAATGTTTAGGAAATATGAGCTCAGATCCAAGGTCATTTCTTATAGTGATATTTGTGGCATCTAACTTCTGCGTAATCAGGGACAATCGAATCATTGACAGAAAGAACATGGCTGATTGGCTAGGGGCCCAGGAGGTCTGGGCTGAGGTAGAGGGCATTTTTTTGGTGCCAGGAATTGCTCAGGAAGAGAGAGACAGTTTGGAGATGGGAACGCCAGGAAGATGAGTAAGAATGAGAAAGGGAACATCCTAGAAGAAAACAGAAGGGAAAGATATTATCCCCCTCCCTGTATCTGGAGAAAAGGTGTCTCCTGTGCTTAGAAAGGAGAAGAGCACCCTTCATTCTCCCTCCTGCAATCTCTTTGGGGATGGGGTCACACCTGCACCCAGAGAAGGGTGAACTGGCCCTGAAAACTGCTGCCCTCACTGCAGACAATCAGACTTAGGTCTGCCCCATACCCTGCAGAGGTTTAGGGTTAAAGCTAGGAAAGCTGGGGATTCACCCTACAGAATGTGGGGTCTATCCTTTGTCCCATCACCAGCCATTCAATCAGAATACTGGAGAAAACCCACACAGTGGTTCCTGCTTTTAGACACAATGCATTCCTGGAGATGACATCTTTTTAAAACAATTATTGATACATTTTGTTTTGATACAACAAATGTTGCCCAACAAACGCCAAAGCCCCCTTACAAAGTACATTCTCCTTCTTTCCTCAACAGTTAGTTCATTCAGGGTTAACCCAAAAAGAGGGATGTGCCTTTTAATGATGACAGTATGACACTAACAAAGGGCAGCTGATTAGCACAGTGGATGGAGTGCTGAGCATGGAGTCAGGGAGACCTGACTTCAAATCCAACCTCAGATACTTCCTAGCTGTGTGACCCTGGACATGTCATTTAATCCTGTTTGCCTCAGTTTCCTCATCTGTAAAATGAGTGGAGGAGGAAATGGCAGACTCTTTCAGTATCTTTGCCAAGAAAATCCCAAATGGGGTCACAAAGAGTTGGACACCCCTAAAAAAACGACTGAACGACACCACCACCACCACCACCACTAACAAAGACCTTGTAAATGACCTAAGTTTGGTGCTTGTTCCAGGTTGATTTTATTTACATTTTATAGTCATTTTTTTCTGGTTCAGCCTTCTCTACTCTGCATCATGCCATATAAGACTCTCCATGTTTCTCTGAATTCTTCATGTTTGTCATTCCTTATGACTCAGTACTATTCCATTACATGCATATGCCACAGCTCATTCAGCTACTCCCCAATTGCTGGACACACGCTCATGTTTTCATCATATTTGCTGTTAAAAATAATACTGCTATACATTTTCCTACATATGGATCTCTTCCTACTGTCAACCTTCTTGGGGTAGAGTCACAAGTAGGGAATCTCTGAGTCAGAGTATGAACAATTAAGTAATTCTTCTTTTATAACTCCAAATCGTTTTCTAGAACAGTTGGACTAGTTCAGAGTTCAAGCAGTAGTGAATTGGTGCTAATGCCTATCTTCCAGCAGCCCCTCCAACAAAAGAGGTTTTCTCCTCCATCTTTTAGCAACTTTGCTAACTTGATTGGTGTGCGGTGATACCTCTAGATTTGTTTTAATTTGTATTTTCCTGATTTTTTTGTGGGTTTGAACAACTTCCCAGGTGGCTGTAGGTAACTTGTATTTATTCTTTCAGAAACATTTATGTTACTTGACCATTTGTATGTTGGAGTATGGCTTTTAACTTTGTAGATTTGTGTCAATTCCCTATAGATTTGGGAAGTCAGACTTTTATCAGCTTAATAAAGAAAATGTTTCCCAAATCATGTCTTTTCTTCTGATTCTGGATGCTCTGGCTTTATTTATGCAAAAGCTTTTAATTTTTAGATTGTGTATTTGTAGATTTTAGATAGCATATCTTCTCTTTTATGATCTACTCTATCTCCTGTCTGGTTATTAATTTTCCCCCTATCCATAATTGTGAATGGTTTAATCTCCCATTCTCCTCGAATGTTTTTAATGGTGCTGTATTTACATTTAAATAGTTTATTCATTTCAAAGTGCCCTGGTACAAGGCATTAAGATGCTGATCTAAATCTATTTTTCACACCCCTCTTTTTCACTTGTCTCAGATGCTTACCAGCCATGTGATCTTGGGCAAGTCAAAACATCTGTCTCTCTCAATTTCCTCAACTGCAAAATGGGAATAATAATAGTGCTTTCTTCCCAGAATTGTGAAGATCACATGAAATAATATTTGTAAAGCACTTAGCATAGTATCTGCCCCATAGTAGGTACTTTAAAAAGGCTCATTTCCTTCCTTCCTTCCTCCAGATTGCTTTCTAGTTTAGCTAGCAATTCTGCTGGAATAAAGAGTTTCTTCCAAAGTAATTAATGTTCTTGAGTTAAAAAAACAGAAGAAAACAAAACTAGACTGCAGTAGTCCTTGTTTTTAGGTCTTGCCTATTCCACAGATGTACCTTTCCATTTTTTTTCTCCCAGTACTATATCATTTTGTTAATTACTGCTTTGTAGTATCATTTGAGACGTGGTAGCTCCAAGTCCCACACCTTCCAACTTTTTATCATTATATCCCTTCCTAAATCATGCTTCATTTTTTATTCCTCCAAATGAATTATGTCATTATTTTCTCTAATTGTCTAAAGTGTCCTTTTGGCAATTTGATTACTACAGCTCTAAATCAATGAAATAATTGAGACAGTATTTTCAGAATCTTTTTGTCATTGCCCATTCACAACCATTGAATGTCTCTCTGATTTAGGTCTTTTCTTTCTGTTAAAATTGTTTTCTGGGGTTGTTAGTTTCCAGCTATTTCATGCATTTTGTTGTTGTCTTAAATGGAATTTCTCTTCCTAGCTCTTTCTCCTGGAGTTTTAGTGAGATGCAGAAAGGCTAATGACTCTTATAGGTTTATTGTGTATCTTGATATTTCACTGAGGCTATGAATTATTCTGATTAATTTTCAGTGATCCTTTAGGGTTCCCTAAATAATCCGTCATATATTGCCTGAAAATAGAGATAATTTGACCTCTTTTTAGCTCATGCTTATTTTCTCAATTTTATATTTTTATTGCAATAACTAGCAGTTTTCTAGAAAATGCTTTATATCAGGGGCAGCTAGGTGGTGTAGTGGATAGAGCACCGGCCCTGGATTCAGGAGGACCTGAGTTCAAATCTGGCCTCAGACACATAACACTTACCACCTGTGTAACCCTGGGCGAGTCACTTAACCCCCATTGCCCAACAAAAAAAATAAATAAATAAAAGAAAATACTTTATATCAAATAAAAGTGGAGATAGTGGGCATTGTTGCTTTACTATTCAACTTATTGAGAAAGTTTTCAGTGTTTATTTCTTCATTACAATTATTGCTAACTCCCGATTTCAAATAAATGTTTGTTCTCAGTAAACAAGTCTTTTCACTTCTATGCTTCTTAGTGTTTAGTGAACTCTCCTGTTAATAGCTTTTACTGCATGTGTTGGCCTAATCTTATGATTATTTTTGTTATTAATGTGATTTATTATGTTTTTTTATTTTTCTGATTTTGTATCATCTTTGCATTCTTAGTATAAACCTAACCAGCTCATGATGAATAAATTATTTGACTACACTGCCATAGTCTCTTTGCTAACAATATTGAATTCAATATTTTTACATCAATATTTATTAGTGATAATTGTCCATATAAGTCTTCTTTCTCTGCTTTATTTCTCTCCTGAGTTTGGGAGTAGAGACCATATAGTTTCATTAAAGGAGTTTGGCAAGGTGCTATCTTTCTCTGTTATTTTGAACAGTTGATGTAACATGCAGTTATTTGTTCTTTAAATGTTTGATGGAATTTATTTGTAAATCCTCCTAGACTAGGAGTCTTTTCTTTGGTGTTCACTTATGGGTTGCTTGTTTCTTCTTCTTCTTCTTCTTCTTCTTTCTGAGGTCAAGTTGTTTAGATTCTTTATTTCCTGTTTTGTTGCTCTGGATATTTCATTTTAAGAATATTTATCCATCTAATTACAGTTTTTTTTTGTTTTGTGGAGATATAACTGAGTAGTTTTGGATAATTTTATTTTTTTCCATATATTGTGTGTGTATGTGTGTTGTTGGGTTAGGGAGAGGGGGAGGCAGAGACCTGTAATTTCATTGGTATGGAGAACTCCCTGATGAAGTAATTACTTCTACCTATGCATATTAGTACCCTTCCTGGCAATTTATAGTCTTAGAATGCTGCTTGGGTCATTGATAGGTTAAGTGACTTGTACAGGGCCATAAGCTAGTCTGTGTAAGAGGAAGACTTGAACCCAAGATTTCCTGACTCCCACGTCAGTTCTATATCTATTATACTGTGGCTGCCTTTCTACTGTGAAGTTGTTAATTATACCACTTCGTTTTTTATTTCAACAATTTAGCTATCTTCTCTTTGTGTTTTATTTACTGGGTCAATAAATAGTCTTTGTATTCAATTTTTAGTGTCTTCTTTGATTTTCTAAATGTCTACTTTTGTACTTGTTTTGGTATTATTAGTCTCTTGTTTTCAAGGTACTTTTTAGCTACATGAAGTTATTGGTTTTCTTTTTCCCTCTTTTGTTAATATAGGTATTCATATATATAAACTTTCTTTGAAGACTGTCTTAGTTGTGTCCCTCACAATTTGATATGTTGTTTCTTTGCTATTATTTTCTTGAATACAATTCTTTATTGTTTCTATTAAGTGTTCCTCAACCAACTCATTATTCAGGATAACATTATTTGGTCTCTCTGTGTCCTATGTTCATATTTCCTTTATTGATTTCAATTTTTATTGCTTTGGTTTCAACTCTAACCTATTATGGTCTATGACGTATCCATTTAGTACTTCTGGCTTTTACACATATTTGAGTTCTTTATGCCATAGCACATGGTCAATTATTGTTAAATGCCGTGCAATACAGAAAAACACATATACTCCTTAAGTTTCCCATTCTATGACTGCCAAAGAGCTCTCATATCCAGTTTTTTTCTACATTCTGTTGAGATCTTTAAAGGCTTTCCTGTTTATGTTTCTATATTTGTCTAAATCTAAAACAGGCAAATTGAAGTCGCCAATATTAGTCTCTGGGTTTTCTTATAATCATTTAGTTTTCCTTTAAGTACTTAGATGCTATGCCATTCAGTGCATAGTGTTTAATATTGATATTTATTTATTATCTATGATGCCTTTAAGCATAATGTAACTTCCCTGTTTATCTCTTTTGACCAAATCTATTTTTATTCTTGCCTTTTATGAGATCTGCTTTTTTGGATTCAGATGAAGCGTAATATATTCTATTACAACCACTCATTTTAGCTCTATGTAAATCTTTGCTCATTATTTTTCCCTGCAAACACAGCCCCTTCCCTCCCCTTTGAACTCCCCCATCTCTGTCAAGGGTACCTTCTAGTGTTCCAGGTTGCAGTTTACATGTTATTCTTAACTCCTTGTTCTCCTTTAGCCCACATATCCAATCGATTGCCAGGTCTTGTAATTTCGAGCTACATAACATCTCCCCTTCCCACTACTCATATGGCCAACACCTTAGTTCAGCCCTTATCATTGCTTGCCTGGACTACTGCAATAGCCTCATAATTGATCTCCCTGCCTCAAGTGTCTCTACTCCAATTCATTGGCCACACAACTGCCAAAATGATTTTCCTTAAGTGCAAGTCTGGTCATGCCACTTCTCTACTCAATATACTCCAGTGGCCCCGTATCACCTCTAGGATCAGACATAAACACTGGCATTGAAAGCCCTTCAAGATGTGGCCATAGCCTAACTTTTCCAGACTCATTATACATTACTCTGCTTCCTGCACTCCACAGACCAGCCAGATTGTGTCCTTTCTGTTGTTCCTCATGTACAACCCCGCCATTGTCTATCTGCCTTTGCACCGGCCATCTTCATACCTGAAATGCTCTCCTTCTTCACCTCTATCTCTTAGAATCCCCTCTGTCCTTTAAAACTCAGCTCAAGCACCACCTTCTACATGAAACTTTTCCTGACCAATGTCCTCCCTTCCTCCTTCCCCATACTCCCCAGTGTTGATTTTACATAAACTTTGCATGTATTTATATGTGCACATGTTGTCTATCTCAATAGAACAGATGTTCCTTGAGTGCAAGAATCATTTTGTGTTTTGCTTTTTGATCTGTTTGCTGACTGATATATGTGAGGGAGGGATAAGAACTGGACTGCCTACATACACCATTGATATCCACACAAGGTGCCAAAAGGAAGGTTCTTAGCACGCTAAGTGGATCCCCTGTGACAGATTTAGGGGAGAACATGGACAAGCATCACAGAAGATAGGCAGGCAAGGAAGGATTGTGAGCTGTGTCACTGGAGGGGGTCCCCGCCCACATTAATAATGTCACAGATGCATAAAAATATGAAAGTGTGAATCTTTATGTTGTAATCATATTTTTGCATATAGTAAAATTGTTGAGTTCTGCTTTCTGATCCATTCTTCAACCCTTCTCCACATTATGAGCAAGTTCCTCTCATTCCCATTCCCAGTGATGATGATGAAGTTTGTTTTTCTTTCTGTCAGGTCTTCCCTCCCCTCCCCTCCCCTGTTAGCCCAGAGTCTTGTGTTATATCATAACCCCCCCACCACCTACCCACATACCTTTTTATAATTAGTTCTGTAAGTGTTTTACTTTTAAATATTGTAAGTGTTTAATTGTGGCAAACCCCTCCCTGACCCTCTGTTCTAGACACTCTTCCTCTTTCTCTCTCCCTACTTACCCTATGGTACTGGCCTAGATGAGTTCCCTAAAATGCATTGGCATAAGGTGAAATGCTGCCCACATAGGTACTATGGCTTCTTTGCATCTGAGATTGGTAGAAACTTTTGAGTGAGGGGAGGGACCACTTGGACGCCAATAAATAGAGGTAAGTGACAGGGCCTCAGAGAAAGAATCCCCTTGGAGAAAAGCGTAGTCCAAGTGGTCTGCGCATGGAAACAGAGCAGTGGGTGTCCTACAGCATCTTAGCAGTTGTGGAGAATTAGCCTCTTACCTTACCAGTGTTGCTAGAGGCCTGGAACATACAGGTCTTGCTTCTTGTTGTTGTTCAGTCATTTCAGTCTCTTCATGACCTCGTGCAGGGTTTTCTTGGCAAAGATACTAGAGTGAAAAAAAAAAAGAAAAAGAAAAAGATAGCACAGTGGTTTGCCATTTCCTTTTTGCAGAGGATTAAGGCGGAGGTTAAGTGACTTGCCCAAGGTCACACAGCTAGTAAGTATCTGAGGCCAGATTTGAACTCGAGTCTTCCTAACTCCAGGCCCAGTATTATATCCACTGTGCCACTTAGGCAGTATGAAATGAGCAGAGCAGTGAAGAGTAGAGGAACAGCCTAATTATTCTCCAATTGAGCCAAGTACTGCAACCTAGGAATCATGGTAGAAGCCTTCACTTGTGGCTTTATTTAAGGCCAGTAGAAGTTTGACTTGGGAAAAATAAGATGGAGTCACCAGTCTTGACAAGCTTGAGACATGGCACAGTGCTGGCCTAAGTTTGAATCCTGGGTCTCTTCACTTATGTTCTCTGTATCTATGGGGAAGTCACTTAACTTCTTAGGGCCTCAGTTTCCTCCTCTGTAAAATGAGAAAGTTATATCTGATGACCTCTAAGGCCCATTCTGAGGGCAGCTAGATGGCAGTACAGTGGATAGAGCACTGGACCTAGAGTCAGAAAGATCTGAGTTCAAATCCAACCTCATACACTTACCAGGTGTGTGACACTGGGCAAGTCACTTCACCCTGTTGGCCTCAATTTTCTCATCTATAAAATGAGCAGGATAAGGAAATGGCAAACCAGTATCTTTGAAATGGGGTCATAAAGAGTTGGACCTGAAACGACTGAACAACTACAAGGTTTATTCTAGTTCTAAATCTATAATCTTACTAGTCAGGCCTTCTGAATTCTAGCCCTGGTTCTGCCACTCACTACCAGTGTGAACTCAGGTGTATTGCCTCTCTGGGGCTCAGTTTTCTCAGTTGTCAAATAAGAGGATTGGACAAGATCATCTACAAGGTTCCTTCCAGTTCTAATAGTCTATGATATTCGTAATTTGAAATAGGTAAAAATAAATGGGATTCTGTTTATTAAAGACAAGTCTATTTAGGGACAAAAATCAAACTGTACACAGAAATAAAAGAGGAATGGTTATGTCAAAGCATAGCTGAAAAACATCTTGGGGTCATAGAGGGCCACAAGTTGAACATGCCAGTAATGGAATGCTGTATGGACAAAATAGTGAACATGATCCTAGCATTTATTAATAGCATGAACGGGCCAAGAGATAATCCTCTTTACTATACTAAGCATTGATTAGGCCTCCTTCAGAATATAGTTTTGAATAAAATATCCAGTTTTGGCATCTATGGCTTAAGGGAGATAAGGAGTATTGAAAAGAGGACCAGAAGGAACTAGCCAGAATTATTCATTTGAAAGGCGTTGTGTCTATGAAAGAAGTCTAGGAAACTTGGGAACATTTATTCTGGAGTGTTTGCTTACCAACAGGCTTCAAATAGTTGAAGAGATATCATATTAGGTGGGTGTAGGGGGAGTGGGGGCAGGGTGGCCAGCTGTTCACCAAAGTCAAATGGAGAGAAAATAAATGTGCTTTAATTACAGCAGGAGAAAGGAGAGAGAAACTTCTCAACTCTCTGAGATGCTGAGGTGCTCAAATATGCTATGAGTAAAGATGTTATTTTCTTCCCTAGAGTTCTCTAAGAATAGGGCAGACAAATACCTCTAGGAAATAATTTCAGTGTCGGTGGGCTAACGTGGCAGGCGTGGTAGAAAGAGCACTGGCTGTGGAGTCAGAAGATTTTGGTGAGAGTCCTGGCTCTACCACTTACTAGCTGTGTGACTTCAGGCAATCTTTGAGGCTCAGTTTCCCCCCTCTGTCAAAAAGGAAGAGTTTACTTGCACTGTGCTTCCCAGGGCTGTTGTGGGGCTTTGTAGCTGATGACAAGCTGTAGCAATGGGAGTAGCAGTTTGTGAGGCCCTTCTTGGGAGCTCCTTGGCAGCTCTGGGCTTCTGAGAAAGCAGTTGCCTTATCTTTGAGGTATTAAAAGTTTGAAAGATAGGATTTTGCTACAAACCATCAATTTTGCTTCCAATTATGATTTTGATAGTGTTTGCCCTCTGGGGGTGCATATTCCACAATCAGTTTTGAAGACTTTGTTAAGATTTCCCAGATGTCTTCTACATTTGCAAATATTTGATACCAATGTTTTTCAAGTTTTCATCGAGCCTCCACATTTGTCATTTGTTTACCCAGCCCTTCTAGACATATTTCCAGTCAAGGAAAATGGAGTGTTTGTGCAAGTATTCTCTAGCCAATTGTCCAATATGGTTAGCCTTATTTGGTTTAGCTTCTGCTCTCTGCTGCCTCATGAACGATGCAGATGTTTCTGATAATTGACTAAAATTAAGAGTAGGCTGGAAAACTGTCAGAGGCAGCCAGTTCTTACTCTCGATCAACAGGAGTTCTCCAAACTTAAACTTATTTCAACTGATTAAATATTGGGGGAGGAAGAATGAGTGGGAGCTCTTACAAGTGGGCAGCAGGGGATGATGGCAGGCATACTGGGCTGGGAATTAGGAGATGTGACTTCTGTCATTGACTCTGCCACCAACTGTCTATGTGACTTTAGCCAAGTCTCTTTACCCTGCTGGACCTTAGTTTTCTCCTCTGTTAAATGAGAGAGATTAATGAGATGATCTCTATGAATTACAGACAGAAGGCAGAACTGTTAAATTTTTATTATGCTTCTGTTTGCAAAGGAAAAACGACCTTCGGAATTAGAAGATAACAAAGATGGGGATGGGGAGTTGATATTCAACATTTGTAGGGAGAGAGGAAAAGGAGCTGTCCTTGATAAGGTCAAGTCACCAGGCCCCAGGAAACTAGATCCCAGGGTACCCAAAGAACAGGCAGATGAAATTGCTGAGACATTGCTAGTGATCTCTGAAATATTGCAGAGAATGGCGGAGGAAGTGCAAGAATAAAGAGAGGTAAATTGTGCCTTGATCTTTTTTAAGAGGATAGAGTCTCCAAACTATAGGTCAATGAGCTTCACTTGGAGTCCCTGCAAATTTTAAGGACATATTATTAAAAGAATGGTTTAGTGTTTGACTTGATTTTGCCTCTAAATCTATGATCCTATCATCTAGAAAGGGACATGGCATGCACAAAGAGCCAGTTTGACTTCATGTACAAGTACACTCTTCAGCAGAATAAAAGGATAGTCATGAAGCAGCAGAAGCCCAGTTGGAAATTAGAATACATAAATTTAGTGCGGACCCAGTCAGCATGGTTACGTGACTTCCTTCATTAGCATGTAGAACAGCATATGAGTAGGAACAGAGAAGGTATTTGGTAGGGACAATCCAGGGTTGTCCACGAGAGGCCAAGGGAATATGGGTTCTAAAGCAGAGGACAACACAACTAGTTACCTGTAGGGTCTAGATTGTCAAGGAAGGCTAGTGTTTTATAGATGGAGTTCTCATTCACACATGGATTGATCTTACTGTCCTCTGGAACTCCTTCCCACTCTGAGATTATGACCATTCCAGTTCTAAAACTCTCTGATTAAAGAGATCTTCTTCTAGAGGCCTGTTAGAGTGACTTTTCCTGTCACTGCTCTTATTCAGTCATGTCTGACTCCTCATGACCACATGGACCATAGCATGCCAGTACTGTCCACTAGGTTTTCTTGGCAAAGATACTGGAGTGCTTTGCCATTTCCTTCTCCAGTGGATTAAGGCAATCAAAGGTTAAGTGACTTGCCCAAGATCACACAACTAGTAAGTGTCTGAGGTCACATTTGAATCCAGGTCTTCCTGACTCCAGGCCCAAAGCTCTGTCCACTGAGCTACCTAGCTGTATATAAATAAGGACACCAAGGCAGTGTCTTTAAACACCCAAAAAACTGAAAATTTCAGTCAATTCTGGGGATGAAAAGTCAATCAAAAATTGTTTTGCACATTTTGACAGATCAACTAGCTGGTTGACTGAATGTTTCAATCAGTTACTTTACTATTTTGTTGAAAAAAAAAATGGAAAACTAGAACAATTAGCCAGAGTGGGGAAAGGAAGGCAGGGGAGGGGAGGAGAGGGAAGAGAAAGGGAAGGAAAGGAAGGGAAGAAGAATCTACTTTGGCCTCAATTATCATACCTACATACTTCAAACAAAAATGTTTTGAGGCCTCATTTATTCAGAAAACTGTGGAGCACAAGTCAGAAAGTACTGAAATGTACAATGAACTGTTCCCTGCTATGAAAAGCATTGGTCAAAGGTAAATAGGAATGTTAAGATTTTGCTTGTGAGTCCAAACCTGAGACAAAGCAGAAAAAATAGAGATTCTGGTCATGACCTTGGAAGCTGCTGGTGGTATTGTCCCATTATCTAGCAACATGGAGAAAGGAGGCATGAAGCTTAAAAGGTGGCAAATCAACTCCTATGGAGCATAGTAAAAAGCAATTTTAAAAGCTGATGGTTGAATGATTAGAGGATATTTTCTGCACTACCAAAATGTGCATTACTCCCACAGTCATTACTTGAAACTACAAGTAGAAATGAGGCAACAAAAGTGTCTTTATTGCTCAACAATGTTATAGAGCAATAGAAAGCGTCGCATAATTAATTTATCTACATTAATTAGCAATGTCAGGGAAGCAAATCGACCAAGAGAATGTGGCAGCAGAATAATACTGTAGATTTAATGAATCTAGAGTTCTTGAAACCAAGGCTGCTGATAGATCCAAAGTAGCTGATCAGAAGGCAGTTTTTTGCACTGCTTGATCCCTTCTTGAAGGGCAGGTCAGTCAATTATGGTCAATGGAATTATTTGGCAGTTAGCCTCTAATGAGGCTCCCCCTCTTCTTAGCCAGCATCAAAACTGTCCATTGGTGGCATGGAGTAGTAGAAAGAACACTGGATTGCAAGTCAAGAGACCTGCCTTCTAATCCAAGCTCCCCTACTAATCAGTTGTATGATCCTTGGTAAGTCACTTCCCCACTCTGGGTTTAACTACAAACTTAAGAAACAGGACTAAATGTTCTCTAAGGTGCCTTGCAGCTCTACCTTTCAGTCTGAGTCAGTATGAAGTTGTGTTTCAACAAAAGGAAGCATATTTGGAGGCATAAATTGAGTAGTTCACATACTGATATTCCAATGACTCTGTGATCTCATCAGTATGGGTATTACCTCTAAAGGTACAGATCAAAAGCCGTGCCTATCCTCTCATCCTGGGCCACTCTAGTCCATTTCCTCCCAGAATTCCTTCACATAGGGCTCACCCAGTGTATTGGGGCCTTTCACCAGATCTCTTGCTAATGCTGAGTTATCATCCATCCATTTTCCCTTGCCCCAGCTCACCTTCTTTCCTAGTTATTAATGTTTGTGATGATATTCTTTTAATCTTTACTTCTCTCGGGCTATTCTTAATTAATAATGTGTTGCAACCTATTCACAACGACGACGCACCTCTGCAATGCTCTTTGAGTGATACCCAGCTCCAGTTCTTCAGACTATGACATTCCATCAGTCTAAGTCACACTGAAGAACTAGAAGAATTTGGATAAGACTTATGATTTCATTGGTATAGGGAACTCACAGTAAGGATCCTCCCTTTAACAGCAGATTGATAACCAACTCTAACATATGGTCTTAGAGAGGTGCCTGGAAGAATATTAGTGTTTAAAAAATAGGGTCTTCTTGTTTGGACCATATGGCTTTCAGGCAATCCAGCCTGATCTCCTCTTATTCAGTTTTGGTAAGTAAGTAAGTACTTCTGATAAGTAAAACAACTTACTGTGTCTATCGAAGACATATGTACTCATGGGCCAGTTCTATCAGTCATCCATCCAACTGGATAGTGTGGACAATATGCATTCTTTATTCACTTGTTTTTCCTATGTGGATAGTTAGGCTACTGTCATAGATTTCCAGAGTAGAATCCAAACAGAAGAAAGATTCCCTATAGATAGTAAGGTCTTTCTGTTTGTACATGATACTGTGCTGAATGCATAGGCCCTGGAATATTGTAGAGCCTACTAAATAAGATTAATAATCACTCAAATGAATTTAGCCTATCTTTGTGGGGAAAAATCAAGTCTATAAAGAATTCTTATTGTTCAGACCATGATGTACAGTTAAATGGCCAACCCATAGAGCTGATCCATCAGAATATATGTATATGTATGTGTGTGTATATATATATTTATATGTGTGTGTGTTATACATATATATATATATATATATACATATATATATATATATATGATAGTATTTGGTAAATTACAAAGTGCTTTTAGGGACTTCTACTCCAAGCTTCTCCTTGAAACAAAAGCCCATCTTTTTTAACACTAATATTCTTCAGCTATGCTAAATGGTTATGAATCATAGACTATGTAGTTCCAAAAGAAGTTGCCCAACAAGAAATGAAGAGAAATTTGGTGAGTATAAATGGGCTGCAGCATATTTTCATTCCACATTTCTAATCCAATGAAGTACTGCATACCCTAAAGACATAAAATTCATAAAAAATGTCATCACAAGGGAAATTGGGTCAGTCACTTCTTGAGAATGAGAGATAATAGATGGGGAACCCATGTGTTTCATTGGTGCCCATGTAATATCAAAAGATCTGGAGGAATGCTCACAGAACAATGCTTAGGGACCTTCTCCCCGTCCCAATGAGAGATTTATAAAACAGGGAAAAGAGTAACACAAGGTGAGAAGGCACAGATGGGTTCCTCTCTGTACCACTGGAGAAAACACACCCATTAATGAGATTGACTGAAGAATTAAAGTATCCATTGATCAAGTGCTCCCTAAGTATTCTTTTCTCCAGGCTAAAAATCCACAGTTCCTTCAATCAATCTTTATGTGACATGGTTTCAAATCCCTTCACTATCCTACTCACCATCCTTTGTAATGTTCCCATTTGTCAATGTCTTTCATAAAGTGTGAATGCAGTAATCCAGATATGGTCTGATCTTCTGCTCCAATGTTCCAAACTATATTAGAAATACTTTTATAGTTTCTCAAAACGTTTGCTTTGTTACTACCAACCAACTCGGCTTTGCAAATATGAAAGAAAAAAAAACTTATCCACCTACCCATCTCTCTGCCTATCTCCCCCAGTGGGTGGCAGATGGAAGTAGTGTAGGTGTGAAGGAAAAATTTAGAGTTAGAGACCTAGGAATTCTGGATGGCTAAGGAACAAGATGTACTGAGTTGGAGCTGTATATCCCCTGAAGGGAAGCAAAGACTTCAGAGAATGGAGATACTCTGGAAAGAGAAAGGTGTCATGGACCAAGATGAATCCTAGAACAGAGCTCTGCAAACTAAGCTTGCAGCTTAGGTCCAGGTAATGAAGCAATTATGGCCAGCAATCTGTCCAAGGATCAAAGCCAAGGGTCATACTTTAATAGAGGACAGGACCGAATTATGGACTGAGAAGCAACATGGTCAGAAAGATCCCAAGTTGGAATCCCTATTGGAAAATCTCCATGGTTACAAGACTGATCAATCAGGACGGGACCATAGAAATCATGAACCTGGATTTTTAACAGTCATTTCCAGTATTTTTATGGGCAAGATGGACTGGTCACTAATACCATTAGGTAGACTCAGAATTGGTTGAATGAGTAGATGCAAAGAATAGTGTTTGATGAATTAATTTCATCCAGGAGGGAGGTCAATTCAATTCAGTTTAATTCAACAGACATTTACTATGTGCAAGGCCCAGTTAGAAATTATGTATACATATATATATACACACACATATATGTGTGTATATGTATACATAGACACACACATGTACATATACACACATACACATATACATATATGTGAAGGAGTGGTAAAGGATACACACATGTGCACATGTACACACACATATGTAATACAAACTTGGGTTCTAAAAAATAAACTTTGCAAGTTCAGAATGGATGAGGCTACATAACCATTCATGTGAAAAAAGACCTGAGTCTTTCAATTGACTGCAAGTTCAATCTAAGTTGCCAGTGTGACACTCAAACCCAAAAAGACAAAGTGGTGTTAGGCTGCTAACATCGATGGGCCTACTGCTCAGACTGGAGGAGACGGTAGTCCTGCTGTCCTCTGCTCTAATCAGATCACACATGGAGGATTACATTAAGTTCTGGGCACCACTTTTTAGGAAGAATTTTGACACACTGGAACATAATCCAGAGAAGGGTGTCCAGGATATGGAAGAGGCTTCAAATTATACCATATGAAGATCAGTTGAAGAAACTGGGACTGTTTCCTGGAGGAGAGAAGACTTACAGGGACTTGCTAGTTGTCTTCAAATACTTGTCTTCAAATAATATTTGGAAGATGGATGAAAGGACTCGTAGTTTAGGCTGGATGTCCATTTGTAAGGGCTGTTATGGAGGGGATTTATGTTTAGGAACAGGTTGGACTAGATGGCCTCTCAGCTCCCTTCCTGCTTTAAGATTCTATGACAGTGCAATCCTATTCTCTGCCTCCTTTTGACTGGAATCCTTTGATTAGGGTCAGTCTAGGAGGTAGATAAAAGGTTTTTAAGGGATTCATCTTGACATATTGGGATAGATATAGGGCAGGAAAGAGCCTTGGTTGAAGGAAACATGATAAAGAGGCTCAATGCCTCAGATCATCTGTATAGTCCTCTGCTTCAACTCTTGCCTGCATACTAGGGACCTTCAGTATACATAGTGATGTTCCCTCAAATACTCTAACCTCTAAATTCCTCAGTCTACTCAACTCCTATGAACAGTATATTCTTCTATGCCACATCAGCTACACCAGGGCCAATCATACCCTTGAGCTTACAATCACTCAAAGTTTATGACCCATAACACTGCTTTTCATCCTCACTGTGATCCTCCATGCCTCCTTTCTTTCTCAGGCCATTGCCCTTGTACTGACTACAATTTACAATTTTCAGCTCTTAATGAAGCAGTTCAACTCTATGTTGGCCTGTACTCTTGAATTCTTTGCCCCCTTGTCCTGTTGCTGAGCACATTTTACCAAATCCCAATCCTGGATTACTCCCACCATTTGCCTCCTTTGTTCCTATTCACATGATGTTGAACAGAATTGGAGGAAATCACAGAACTATGCTAACTGGGTTTACTACAAATTAATGTTATCTTATCTCAGCTGGTAAACCTTCTACTCCTAATTGATTTCCTATCCCACTCACCACAACTATTTCAAACCTTCTCTTCCCACCTCAAACTTCTCACTGCACCTCCTTTACTCTCTCAGTGGAGGACTTTCACCAAAACAGTCAAGGCCATTTGACAAGAGCTCCCTCTTTTCCTCAACTCCTGTTCCTCTACTATCATCCCCCGCTCTCTCCTCTTGCACTCCAGACTCTAATGAAGGGGTAGCCTTTCTCCTTACTGAGACCCACTCCCTTATATGCACCCTTGAACTCACACTCTCCAATCTTTTCCAGCAGACTGTCCCCACTATCATTCCCACTCTCTCTAATCTTCAATCTCTCCTTATCTCCTCATTCTTTCCCTGATGCCTGCAAACAGACCATGTCCCCCCATTCTTAAAAAAAAACCAAAACCTCTCACTAGATATTATCATCCTCACTATCATCCTATACCTCTCTCCTCCTATTCTCAGCTATACTCCATGGAAAGTCATCCACGTTAAGTGCCTCCACTTCGTTTGCTCTTTTATACCCTCTCCAATTTAGGTTATGACTTCATTGTTCAACTGAAACTTTCTCCAAAGTTACCAATGATCTCCTCATTGTTGTCGTTCAGTCGTGTCTGACTCTCTGTGACCTCTTTTGGGGTTTTCTTGGCAGAGATACTGGAGTGGTTTGCCATTTCCTTTTCCAGCTCATTTTGCAAATGAGGAAACTGAGGCAAACAGGGCAAAGTGACTTGCCTAGGTTCATACAGCTGGTAAGTGCCTGAAGCTAGACTTGAAATCAGAAAGATGAGTCTTCCTGACTCCAGGCCCAGCACTTTATTCACTGCATCACCTTTTCCTACTGGATATGCTCTCCTCTTGGAGTTTTCATAATACTGCTCTCTCATGGCTCTTCTCCTACCTATGTGATGGCTCCTTCTTAGTCTCCTTTGCTGGATCTTCTTCCATGACATGCTCACCAATTACGGACATCTCTCAAGGCTCTGTCTTGGGCCCTATTTCATTTTTTGGTGATCTTATCAACTTTCATGGCTTCAATGATCATTTCTACGCTAATGACTCCCATACTTCTTTGTCTAGTCCTATTCTCTCCCTGGAGCTCCAGTCTTTTTTTTATTTTAACTATGTAAACAATAGCTAATAATAGCTAGCATTTTTAAATTTTAAATTTTTATTTTCAATTCCAAATTCTGTCCCTTTCTCTACCCTTCCCACACCCATTGAGAAGGGAATAAATGCAATATCCATTATACATTTGAAGTCACACAAAACATTTCCATATTAGGAGCTCCAGTCTTACATCACCAACTGCCTACTGGACATTTTGTAAGGGATAGCCCATACCCATCTTAAACTCAACACCCCAAACTGAAATCATTATCTCTTTCTCCAAACTCACTCCTATTCTGGACTTCTTATTACTGTTGATGGTACCACTGGTCATCCCAGTTCTCAATCACAATATTATCCTTGACTTCTCACTCTGTCATCCCACATACCCAGTCATTGGCAAATCTTGTATCTACCTCCACATCTCTCTCTTCCATCCCCTTCTCTCCACGCACACAGCCAACACCCTAGTTCAGTCTCTCATCACCCCTAACTTAGACTATGTCAGTAGCTTTCTAGTTGCTTTCCCTGCCTCAAGTTTCTCTCCACTCTAATTCATCCTTGACACAACCACCAAAACGATTTTCTGACGTGTAGATCTGACCATGTTACCCACCTCCTCAGTAAGTTCCACTTGTTTCCTTTTACCATTAGGATTGAATATAAAGTCTTCTGTTTGGAATTTAAAGCTCTTTACAATCTCATCCCTTCCTAGGCTTCTTATCTGTACTGTATTCCTCTTTGTGTATTCTACAGTCTGGCTACACTGGCCTACTTGCCGTCCCCCACATATGATGCTCCATCTTCCATGTCTATGATTTTCCGCTGATTGTCCCCCATTCGTAGAATGCTCCCTCTTCTTGCCTTTGTGTCTTAGAATTACCAACTTCATTCAAGACTCAGTTTAAATGCCTTCTTCTACAGGAGGCCTTTCCTGGTCCTCCCAGCTACTAGTATCTTCCTTCCTAAGGTTACCTTCCATCTACTCTATCTGTATCTTGTATATACCGAGTTATTTACATGTTGTCTCCTCCATTAAAATGTAAGCTCCTTGAGGGCAGCGATTGTATCACTTTTTCTTTGTTTTCCTCCTACTTAGAGTAGTGCCTGGCACATAGCAAGTGCTTAATAAATGCTTATTGATTGATTGATTCTTAGATGATTAATAATAAAATTTAGTTCTCTGAACAGAGGCCTTCCCCATATTTATTTTCTCCACAGTGCTTGCTGCATTGCTTACACTAAATTCTTCTTACTGTGATTTCATTGCTGTAGGTACTCCTCACCTATGCATTAGTAGAAGGTCTTGAAGAATTACTACAGCCAAAAAATTCATCGCCCCACAACCAACTTAGTGATGAGCCTCTCTGAACCTAGCTTGACTAGTCCTTGGATGACATATAGTTCATTACTGGACCCACAGAAACCTATTCTTCTTGGTAAGGTCTACCAGAACTTGTGCTATGATGGCAGCACCTTTGAGAACCCAGGACCACCTCTACACCCGCCATAAGACATTAGCATAGGAGGACTTGAGTGGAGTTGCTGTAACTTGAGAAATGTTTAAATTTTAAGAAAGCAGTTACATCTCTTTTCTGTGGGCAAGTTCACATGTATATATGTTGGACATACAATTTCTACCAATTTCATTTGATCAATATACATTCTATAAAACTCTTTGACATAGAAATCTGGGAATTAAATTCTGTCTAGCCTATAGAGGTTTGAAAGATAAGAAGTTGGTAAAGCACAAATAACCTTTCACAGAGCCAAGATAGCAGCATCAAAGAATCATAGAATCTCAGTCAGAAAGGACATCAGAGGTCATCTGACCCAACCCAAATCCAGAATCCCTGACAAGATCCATGACCATTAATTATTTGAAGCTACTAATGAAGGGCAACACACTATCTCCTCAGGAAGTCCATCCCACTTTGGGATAGCACTAATTGTTTGGAAATTGTTCATTATATAGAACCTAAATCAAGCTCTCTGCAATTTTTACCCATCACTCCTAATTCTGCCTTTTGGGACCAAGGAGAATAAGTCACAAGGCAGTCCTTCAAATATTGAAGAAAGCTATCATGTTTCCCTTGAATCAATGAATGAATTACTGAAAAATCATTTATAAAGCAATTACTATGTGCCTAGCACTGTTCTAAGAGCTGGGGATACAAAGAGAAAAAATTCAAGACAGTTCCTGCTCTCAAGAAGCCCAGGTTCTAATTTGGAGAGATAATACATTAAAAAAAAAAATCAAACTGCAGGGCAAATGGAAAGGTTCAGAAGGCCTAAGGGTGAGCAGTGGGGTGGATAGTAACATCCAGAGGTCTTTAGGCTACGTGAACAGGTCATGCCTCTGTCAGGGGATTGCAGGGTATAGATTGCAAGTCCTGAAGAACCTTAGAAGGCAGCAGTGGGGCAAATTCTGATAGGCAAAAATAAGTTAAGTCCTGGTAGTCTGGAACCTCATCGGAAGGAATGGAATTGTTAATTACCATCTCCTCCAAGTCCTGAGAGCAGGCTAAATCTCCCCATTTTGACAGCAGCATAATATAGTAGTTAGACGGCCAATCTTGAAGCCAGAAAGACGAGTTCAAATCCTGTCTTTGACACATACTAGTTATGATAAATCATCTAACCTATCAGTTCCCCTCCCACCTCCTCCCTAAGGCAACCCTCTAAGAACCTAAGTTATGGAAGACTTCTTGTCTGTGGTCTGCATCAGTTTCCACAGTGGAAGTTCACCACACTGATGAAATCATAGATCCAGACCTCCCTCCCTCCCTCACTCCCAATTCATCCTATTAGATTCAGCTACATTGTTCTAGCCTCTTCACATCTCTTTGGCTCTTATCATCCAGTATGTTGGTTACCCCTTCAAACTTTGAAACACATGCAAATTTGATAAACATGCTTTCTATGCCTTTAAGTGCCTGATAAAAATGTTAAAAAAATAGAGACCATTATGTTAATTAAGTGTAGATTCTAGCATGTGGTCAGTTACCTGGGTGTGGCTCATTCATGAAGCAGAATTGTGTAGCTAAGAAGCAAAAGCCATACCTCTATGGGAATGAAATTGAACTGTGGCAAATCCAACCATGTTTTATAGTCATAAAGACACAGTCTGAAATGCATTATCTGCTGGGTGTTTTATATGAGCAATCTGGCATAAACATTTATAGTGCATTTTTCCCTGTGATGAAATCTCTAATCTCTGGGTGTCTGGAGTCTTTAAATTGTGAATCCAGTTCCAAATTCACCTTTTACATGTTCTATGCTGGGAAATGGGCATTTATCCTGAGCAAGTAACAATTTATACTAGGTGAGTACCAAATATTGCCCATTCCATTTAACTACCTGTGTAACTGAATGGGGTGCGGGAATGATAGGGGAGAATTGCAAGGGGAAGGAATAAGTGGACTGCTTTAAAAAATTGCCAGCTGGCTCTAATGACTTAACATTCACTTCTAATAGCATTTCTCCTTGCCAGAGTAAATTCAGTGTCCATCAACAAAAGCAAAGGCATTGCAAATGCCTGCATTTGCATAGTATTGTGATAATGGCTTTGAATATATCATCTGCTATATCAACTCTTCTTCAGATTGATAGTGTTTCCCATTTTAATTGCTGATTATATGCTATTTTTTAAAAATCCTTGTACAGGATTGGATCACACTGTTCTGTGGTCTCCTTCAGGGCCAAGTTTTACCTCTCCAGATAGCAAAACAATACTTCATCAATAGTTAAATACCTGAGATCTCATCAATATGGTGCTCCCTCTTTTGCTGGTGTAGATTACAATCCACTCATGCCTTCTTATCCTGTGCAGTTTCTATTCGTGTTCTCCCAACACACTAGGGGTCCTTCTGGTTATCCTTCCTGGGTACCAGTGAAATACTCAGGTTGTTAATTTGTTACCAAAAAAATTGTTAGCGAAACAATAATAGTCTAAAATGAACCAGAGTGACATTCACCTGGTTGCATGTCATTATTGGGCATATTCCATGCTTGACTCTTGATCAGTAAGAAAAAAAATCTTTGTTCACATGATCAATTTCATAGCATCTCAGAACTGGAAGGGATCTCTGAGATTTGACCCTGTACCTTTTATAGGATTTAGACCAATCTACAACGGTCCTCAGAATTAGCTTCATGCACAGATGAGCAGCACAGCAGAACGAGTGCATTTGCTGTGTTCTTCCTCTATCACATTTTTTCCCCCACACACAATACCTAGGAATATTTTACAGAATCGTGAGACTCAGTGGAGTATCATTTGAGAAACATTGGACTAGATGATTTCATGGGCCTGATTTGCCACTATTTCTGTCGGCACAAGTGAGACCAAATTGCTCAGGGCATGGAAGTCCCTAAGGGCACAGAAGTGAGAAGGACAGAATCAGAGTTTAAGTGGTAGATATACCCATACCTATGTACTCTTAGGGCATAGTGTGGTAGAAGGTCCCCTTATTTCACAATCAAAGCAATGCTGGTTGGTGGCAGCTATTTTTTGCTTGAGTGTGGTGTAAGTCTGGGAAGAGGGAGCCAAGGGAATACAGAAATGGATGGAGGTTGCGCCTCTTCAATCCGTTCCCAGGAGGAACTGTTGCTAGCTAGCACTGTCTTGGACTTGAGGGGGAAATTGCATCGACTAGTTCAAATAAATTTTGCATTACATTCTTTTAACCAGGATGCTCTGTTTTTTAAATGAATTTTATTTTTAGTTCTAGGGTATAGTGATTCAGGAAGGAAAAAAAGATTAGAGCTCCAGACAAGGAGTTCTTCCAGTGATTGAAAAAGAAGACCTGCCAGACCATGTAGCAGGGATGATACACAGTTCATTTCTATAATGGTTATAAAGTCAAGTTGATTAAACATTTTCCAACAGCTTCATTTCTATCTGGGAAAACAACATCATTTTATTTACCTTGATGAATACTTCTAAATCTAAATCTACAGATAAATAAGACACATTGTACATCATGTATTGAGTTTTATTTTATCTATCGGGTATAGAAATCCAAATGCAGACTATAGAAAGGTAGAAGGATAAAAGTAATGGCAAGCTTAAAAACAAAACTGCAAACATTCAATACCCTCTTGGATGGGGATTAGCAAATGCAGGTAGCCATATTTGGTTATAATAATGGTTTAAATATTGGTTTGAATCAGTTTGAAATCAAGAGTGATAGTGTTCCTATCCTAAGACTTATGTGAAATAAATGAGTGGTCCGAATTCAGGCCATAGGGGATGAAAAGCTGTATCACAATCACCCACCATTACAGTGAGTACTTATAAATATCAATCATCCTCATGGGTTTAACCAAAAAGCAAGAATCTGATAAGTTGAGTGACATCTTTTCAATATGTTTAGTCATTTGGTAAAGATTACCTAAATAGAACCACTTGTAAATCTTCAAAATGCCAGGAAGAAAAAAGTGCTTCTTGTAGGTGAATGGAATGAGCCTATTGCCCAATGGTAGATGATTTTGGCAAATAGGGCATTGTGTGGGCATAAGACTTGGAGTAGCAATAGAGCACAGAGGATTCAGAGACTGGTCTCAGCATCAGGAAGACCTGCATTCAAATCTAAACATATTCCCCTTCCAAAACAGACACAGACAGACACACATGCACACACACATGTACACACACACACACACACACTCTGGTTGTCTGGGCCTGGGTAAGTCATTTAATCTTTCAGTGACCCCAGGCAACTTTGTATTATACTGCCCATGCCAGTGTATGGAATTTCCACACTGATGAAATCACCCACATGGAACCACAAAGAGATTGTGACCTACCTGCTCACTGATGGCAGAATTTTAAGTGGTACTGGATAGGTGTTCTGGTTAACCAAACAGATTCTGCCAGTGAGTACAAAAATGCTGGTACATGCATCAACTCTTTGAGGTTATTTTTGGCATAGAGGAATGATTTATTAAATGACACATTAGTCACTGATGTTGGGGGGGGTTAGGTAGGAGTGGCTTCAAGCATCTCCTCTTTTGACAAATAGTTACTAATGATCTTTTCCCTTCATTTCCATAGTTCAGCTCCCATAAGTCCACACCTCAGGGAAGGGGGTGAATCTCTTTTTAAGGTTTCATGGCCCTGTCTTGTTGAGGAAGTGCAGTTCTTTATCATGAGCTATGTGTCTTGAATAGAGAGGATTATGTATTGAAGTAACCTACTATAGCATTTCTTTAGTGTGAAAAAAATAGAATAGTGGCCAAGGAAACTAGAGGGGCCAGCTTTGGTTTGTTCAACACCTTTTTACTTAACGCTGTATTTTAAAAACCCCACTTTTGGGATTTTAAGGAAATATTCCTTTAACCTCTTCTAGAAACTGAACTCATCAACTCCCTTCCATGAACCTGTTCCTCATTCCTCTTGCCTTCCCTGTATGTTCTCATTAGTCCCCCAGGGTCAGATCTCCTTTGCATTCTCATAGTACTTTGGTTCTCTACTGCTCTTATTCACTTAATATATCATTATTATAATTGTTTGTGTGCATGTTTTATACTTGAGGGTAAGCTTCTTGAGGGCCCAGACTGTATATATCTTTCATTTCTTTAACCCCCCTCTCCCACCAGCATGCAGGCCACTGCCTTGTACACAGCCGAAACTCAATGATAGGTCGTTGAACGAATCAATCTTGAAATCGAGGTGCTTAACATACAACATATTATTTGAAATAATACCTCTTCCATTTTCTTAAGCAGGCTAAGGTGTCCTAAGGTTTTAGTTTTAGCATTTAGTTGTAAGGAAAGTGGCAATCAGAAAACATATGGTTACTAATTTTTGATGGATTTTAAGTAGAGGGGGTGTATGGTAATTGTGGATAATTTAACTCCTATTAATTTAACTCCTATTTTGTGTCTGTCCCAGTGGATATAAACAATGCAATGATAAGTCATTTTAAACTTCTCTTGCACTAATTTACCACTTACCTTACATGGAGGAGGTATAATTAAGATTAAGTAATGGAAGAATTAGCAATGACATGCAGCCAGCTGGTGGGAGGGAGAAGGGGGGGTACTGAACAAACTAGAATTTTAACTGTTCTTTCACCTCTAAAAAAGTTTAAAAGGGTTTCCTTTCCTGCTGAAATAGTAGCTGATATTTACACAACACTTTACAGGTGTGAAGTATTTTCACATACATAATCTCATTTGATCTTACAACAACCTCATGAAGTAGGGAGGACTACGGACACTGAGGCTCAGAGAAGGGAAGGGACTTGCCCAAGGTCACACAGCTAATCAGCATGAGAACAGGGAATTTCACTGAGTTCTTCAGATTCCAAGAGCTGGTATTCTTTCTACTATGCCATAATGCCTCTCTGAATTCACTGGCTGTAGCATAAACTCAGAGCAAACACATTAAGAGATCAGAGGATCATTGATTTCAAGCTGGAAACCAGCTTAAAGGCCATAGAGTCCAACCCCCCTCATCTTTCTAATGAGGAAATTGAGGCACAGATGGAGTTAAGTGACTCTGTGACTGGGGTCACACCACTAGTATACATCTAAGGCAGGATTTGCACTCAGATCTCTCTGACTAGAAGTCCAGTGCTCCATCCTCTACCATTCATCATGCTTCCTCAATAGACCCAGCCTACAGTATACTGGATTCCAAGCTCCTTGAGGGTGAAGACTGTCTTATTTATCTTTTCATCTTCCCCATCACCTAGCACAGTTTGTTGACATAGTGGATACTAATAAATGTTTGTTGACTTACTGCTGAATGGATATACAATTATAAGGGCAAAACACCACACTACTGTCTTTGCTAATAAAAAACCAACATTTTCAACATCTTCATTCTTATACCTACATATATAGTGCCTAGTTCTAAGTATGAAGGACTACATGTTAAAGAAATTTACTTCCTCAAACAAAAGTTATATACATATATATGCACACATACATGTATCTCATCAAAGGAACAGAACAATGCAACTTAAAATCTACCTTCTAACACATTTCAAGAAAAAACACCATGAATAGCAAATGAATATTTTCCATTCCTTTTGTAGAAAACTGAAACTATAATTTTTTTTCAAATTGTCTCCAAATATCTCTAAATTTTATTAAAATCCTAAGGAAAATAATAATAATCATAACTCATATTTATATAGCACCTTTAGGTTTGCAAAATACTTTATATACATTATTTTATTTGAGTGTTATAACAACCTTGCCAGGTAAATGCTATAATTATTCCCATTTTACAGATGGAAAAACTGGGGCTCAGAAAGGTTAAGTCAGTCAATCAGTTAACAACAAGCATTTATTAAGCACTTACTATATGCCAGGTATTGGGCTAAACACTGGAGCTATAAATACAAGCAAAAAGAAAGACAGTTCCTGCCCTCAAGGAACTTACATTCTAATGGAGGAAGATAACAACAATAAAAGGTATACTGAAAAGCAGAGGGGGGGAGTGCCCACTTGGGGGGTATGGAGGCTAAAGCCAGAGAATGAGGGGTGGCTGGTCTGGACCATTCCCCAAAATGGAGGTTCCAGGAAGAACTCACCAATGAGAGAAGGGGCCCACAAGAGCGGTCAGGAAGCAGCTGAGGCATGGTGGTGTATGTAGTCTGAAGAATGAATTAAGTGACCTGCCCAAGGTGACACAAGGTGACTGATGTGGTCCTTGAACTCAGGTCTTCCTGACTGCAAGTCCACAGAAGACTACAGTAAAGTTCCAAAATACAAAGCTACCAAATTTCTGAGAGCATCTAACTTAGTTACTCTTCGTAGTTACAGAAGAACAGTCTGTAGGATATAGCAAATTGGGGCAGGTGCTCTGAGCCTCATGCTTTGCAGGACCCTGTGTTGCTGCAGAGACCAGGAAGCCAGAGTTATGTTACACAGTGACTCAGGATAGCAGTGGGTGGGAGGAGGAGAAGGAAATGGTGCCACCAGCCAGTATTCAAAAATGGCTGGGAAGTTCTTATACAACCAGCACTTAAATGATTCTACCTGTCACCAAGGCAACTGGGGTGGGGGGAGGAACTTGCAATAGCATCCTTCTCTCTGTTTCTCCCTCATCCCTCCAGCTGCATGTTGTAGTTCTGGGATATTTCTGCATCTTTGGCCAATTCTTCTGGCAATACTTCTCTCAATTGTTTTTCCTAACATTCACACTCTTGGTTCCATTGAGCAAAGTTCTCTTTGGTGTTCTTTTGCACAAGATTTTTACCTATATAAAAATGTTCAGTAGGAGGGAAATGGAGAGTATAATTTCCTATGGACCCTATACCTTGCTATGGCATTCAAGGCCTGTGAAAGGTGTTTTAATTTGAATGTTTAGCACAAAAGGCTCTGCCTTACGGTACAACATTTATGTTTATAATCAGATTATTTTTCTCAATCCAATGGCACTATGTTAGATTCAGTTGTAATAAAGAAAGGATTTAAGAAAAGATTTTATTTGGCTTGAGTTCCATTCTTCAAAGTGATTAAAATTCATTAGAAAAGCAATTGTGTTGTTGGACTTCTGATTCAGAGTATACTGCAATCTGACTTTAATTAAATTTCCATTCAAATATACCAGATCATACTCAGGGCAGTAACTAGCAGAGAAGTGAGGCGGTCGCTTTGCCACTTTTGAAAGACTTTTCTCTGGTTACGTAGGATATGTTTTCTAAAATAATTCAAATGAATTATGGGATTCTTTCATATAAAATTAATTTTAAAAGCTGTCTAAATCCTACTTTAGGTCAATTCAGTGAACTGTTTTAGAAGGTCCCTTCTAAATCTTTGATCTTCTGATCCTCTGAGCTAAATGCATTCTGAATGCCTATTACTGAAGGTTTATAGTTTCAAATTGAATGCTAGAAAGAATAATAATCAAAATAATTCTTAAATCTCTTCAGGATGGAAGAACCATTTTGGATGGTTGCTGATTTATTAGTCTTACTTTGTTTCAACTTGTCAGGTCCTCAGCCTCGATGCCTGGACCAAGAAAGATAGGGACCCATGAAGACAAATCATTTAGTGATAAGGAAGGCGACTGTCTTACCCCACTCCTTTCTTCCCTTCACACACACAGACACACAGAGACAGAGACACACAGACACACACACACAGAGACACACACACACACAGACACACACACACACATACACACACAGACAGTCCCAAGTTAGACAAGAATGTGCCTGCTAGCATTCCCTTTGTCTAATTAATTATTATAGGCATAGCAGACAAGCTGCAGTAGACAAGTAGACAAGGCTAGAAAGGTGATAATCTGTCTATATTCTGACCTGGCCAGATCACATCCGGAGTCTTGTGTTCACTTCTTGGTACCATGTTTTAGAAAAGACAGTGACAAGCTGGAGAACACTGAGAAGAAGGTGACTAGAATGGTGAGGGGCTTTAATATGATACCATAAGATTAGTTGAAGAAACTGGACATCATGTCTAGCCTGGAGAAAAGAAAACTTGTTTGGGGGCAGAGGGGGAATAAAAGCCATCTTCAATTACCTGAAGGTCTGTCCTGTGCAAGAGGGGTTAGCCTTGTTCTACTTGACTCCTTAGGCCACAATGAAGAGTGAGGGTGGTAAAAGTTGTGGAGAAGCAGATATAGCTCTGATGGAAGGGAAAACTTCCTCATAATTGGGAACCTCCTCACTAGAGGTCTTGAGGTTAGAAGACCACTTGTTCATGATGTTGTAGAGGGGATTCCTACATAGGTTTAGGTTAGATTAACAGGGACTCTGGCAAGAATCTTGCTGGCAATGACTGAGAGACTCCCCTGTGATTGTCACAGGACAACCTGTTTACTTTTCCTTTATAGAGATGGACAGTGGAGGAAGCTTTGATCTCCTGGAGGATAACCTCCTCTTGCCATATAACTCAGAAGATTTCAGTTAACTTCTATATGAGCAGTGGACCCCCTGCCTTGTAGATCTCTGCTGGAATGGAATCAGCACCAGGTGCTTTGACATATGGGAGGAGCCTAATGGCATTCAAAACCTCTCCTTCAGTTGGAAGTTTGGCTAGAGATGGACTGACTTCAATCTGAGGTATATAGTCAATGGTTTCACTATTGGTTGATGACGGTCTGTTGAGAACACTATGGAAGTGTTTGGCCCATCTCTCCAGTATTATGTCCTTGTCACTGATCAGTGTGGCTCCATCAGCACTGAGTAGCTGAGATGTACCAAAAGTCTTTGGCCATAAATAACCTTCAGGGCATTGTAGAAGCATTTTGGATTGTTACTATCAGCATAAAACTGAATCTCATCTGCCTTCTTCCTGAGCCAAGAATCCTGCATCTCTCTAAGTTTTGCTTGCACTTTACTTTTGATGCAGTTAAATGCTGCTTTCTTAGAAACAAATGAACTGTCCTACTGGTAAACCCTGTGGAGGTCTCGTTTTTTCATTTAGCAGCTTCTGAATTTCCCCACCATTTTCACCAAGCCAATCCTGATGTCTGCAAGTGCTCTGGCCCAGATGAGCAAATGCAGTACTATATACCAAGTCTCTGAAAGCTGGCCACGAAGCCTGAATGTCAAACACAAGTTCACCTAAAAGACTATTTTTCAGAGATCTCGCATAAGGCGAGTGCCCACATGGAGGTCAGAAGAAGAGGTACAAGGATACTCTCAAGGTCTCTCTGAAGAACTGTAATATTGATTGTGAGACATGGGAGAGGCTGGCAAATGACCATCCAGTGTGGTATGCCCACATCAAAGAAAGTGCTATGCTCTATGAGCAAAGCAAAATCTCCATAGCACAAAGGAAACATGAGATGAGCAAATCTAGAGACATTTCCATCATAAATGTTCAAATGGACTGTGTGCCCTACCTGTGGCAAAGCCTTCTTGAGCCAGTTAAACACATCGTACCCTGACCCCAACATCATAATGTCATTGGTCCTCTTCGAGTAGAAAAGACAAACAACAACAAGGTTAGACTAAATGGTCTATGAGGTCCCTTTCAACTTTATGATTCAGTGATGTAGTTTCTCATTTGCTATGGAAACTGGAAATTCTTGGAGAAGGATGAAGATAATCCTGGTTTCTAGAAACTAAGTAGGGTGCACATGTGGTTGAGGCCCCATTGTTAAGTAAGGAATTCCTCCAAGGGGTGAATACAACTAAGGAGATCTTCAGCTCTAAGGTTTAAAAGGCCTCGATAAGGGGCAGCTAGGTGGTGCAGTGCATAGAAGTCAGGAGGACCTGAGTTCAAATTTGGCCTCAGACCAAACATTTGACACTCAATCACTGTATGACCTTGGGCAAGTCACTTAACCCCAATTGTCTAAAAAAAAAAGGCCTCAGTAGGGCCTCAAAACTCTCCTTAGGAGCTATCCAGTATACTAAATAGCTTTATCCTAAAGTTCTCTCTGACCAGTTTTGTTTCTGTGTCAAACTACCTCTGCTTCCTTACTTTGATTACCCAAATACCAGATGCCTGTCCCGGTCTTACTTTGTCCTACCTGACCTAATGGGAGTCAACAAATAATTATTAAATGCCTACTATGTACAATTAAGCCAGTCAATAAGCATTTAAGCGTTTACTGTGTGCGAGGCAGTGTGCTAAGCACTGGAAATACAAAGATAGACAAATAATAATCCTTTCTTTCAAGAAGCTCATGGGAGGAGACAATATGGAAACACAAATGTACAAACAGGATCTAAGCAAGATAAATTTGAGATAATCAATAGACGGAAAGCATTAAGAGGAATCAGGAAAGGCTTCTCATAGAAGACAGAATTTTAGATGGGACTTGAAGGGAGCCAGGGGAGTTAGGAGGATTAAAAGGGAGAGCAGCTCAGGCATGGGGAACAGTCTGAAAAAATTTCCAGAGTTTGGAGACGGAATATCTTGTTCAAAAAACAGGAAGGAGGCCAGTGTCACTGAATCACAGAGTACAGTTGCAGGGTGAGGTAGGGGGAAGAGAAATAAGGTGTAAGAAGACTAGAAAGGTAGGAAGGGACTGGGTCATGAAGGGCTTAAAATGTCAAACAGAGGGTTTTATATTTATTCCTGCAGGTGATAGGGAACCACAGGCATTTACTGAATTGAGGTGTTCAAGGAGGACTAGCACCACTGGAGTGAGGACTTGCTGAGCCCTTTCCAGGGCTGCTCATTCACCTTTGGTATCCATCTGCCACCCAACTCTCGCTTGTGACTCCAAGAAGCTGTAGCATTCTCAGTAGCCACACTCCAGTAAAACCGTTTCAGCAAATGGGCTAAACCAGGTTGAGGGGTAACCGACAGGCCTCAAATCCATGGGTGAGTTAGGGGAGATATCTACCCCCAGCATGTGAAGACATCTCCCAGTGGAAAGGGTGGGTGAGAACAATTTGTTCTAAAGGCCATGAAGGCCACTGGAGCACTTAGAACTTGGTCAGACATCAAAGACACCAAGGTCATTCACTGCATCCTGGGCCATCTGCAGTTGTCTTGACTTTTGTCTTGCCACTGGACTTTGATGACTCAGGAAGAGATAGTGAGGCTGACAACTCTGTGCAACTCTGACTCACTTAAATCCAATTCACGAGCAAGTCATTGGTCCTCTACAAAAACAAAGGACGAACAACAACAATTGAATGGGGGGAGAAGGTGACATGGTCACATCTATATTTTATGATGATTAATCTTACAGCTCAGCGAAGAATGGTTTGGAGTTGGGAGAGACTCAGGGCAGGGAGACCAACTATGGGGCTATTGTAATAGTCCACGAGTGAGGTGATGAGGCTAAACCAGGGTACTGGCAATGGAATAAGAAGGGGGCAAGTATGAGAGATGTCATAAAGGTAAAATCAACAGGACTTGGAAACAGATCGGATAAGGGGAATGAGACAGAATAAAGAGTCAAGGATGACACCTATGTTATAAAACTAGGGGACTGAGAGCATGGTGGTATCCTCGACAGTAATAAGGAAGTTAGGAAGAGGGAGAGTTTGGATGGAAAGACAAAATGTGCTAGGTGCTGGAAATTCAAAGGTAAAGATGAAAGAGCCTCTGTCCTCAAATAGCTTCAATTCATAAAAAATATAATTAAGCAGAATAAAAGCCATTCCTAGGCAGTTTTCAAAGTAAGAAATCCAAGCTATCAACAGCCGTCTCAAAAAAGGCTCCAAATCACTGGAGAAATGTAAATTAAAATAACTCTGAAATTCTATCTCATAGCAATTACACTGGCAAAAATGATGAAAATGAAAAATGACAATTGTTGTGAGAAAACAGGAACACATGCATTGCTGTCCAAGTCGTGAATTGGTTCAATAATTCTAGAAATAAATTTAGAACTATGCCTCTCAAATCACTAAACTGTACATGCACTTTGACTCAACAATACTATTGGGTTTGTACCCTTAAAGAGATTAAAGAGAGAGGAAAGATACCCATATGTATCATAATGTTTACAGCAGCTCTGTTTGTTATAGCAAAGAACTAGAACCCCAAAGGGTGGCAATCCATTGGGAAATGGCTGGACAAATTATGGTATGGGAAGATAATGGTATAGTGATGTGCAGTAAGAAATGAAGGGGGAAGGGAATAAGCATTTATATAGCACCTATGTGCCAGGCACTGTGCTAGCACATTACAAATTTGATTTTCTCATTTGATCTTCACAACCACCTTGTGAAATTAAATACTCAATCTGTACTGGGCATTATACTCTGTATAAGAGGTGATATAAAGTTTAGACAATAGTTAAAATTTATATAGCACTTAAGGTTTGGCAAGCATTTTATATACATCATTTTGTGAGACCCACACAACAGTCCAGTGTGGTAGGTACCCCATTTTACAGAAGAGGAAACTGAGGCAGAGGTTGTGACTTGTTCAGGGTCACATAGCTAGTGTCAGATGCAGGATTTGAAATCTCTCCTGACTCCAAGTCTGACACTTTTCACTATATTTCCCTCATGGATCTTTTAAGGAATAAGACATATACGTGGATGATTATAGTACATTATATTCCCTAACAAGTGTATTAGGAAAGCACAAAATAAAAATTTAATTTAAATCTGAGTGAAAAGATTATCACCCACAGTGGGAATAAGGGAGGGTTTTGAGGAAGAGCTGGCATTTAGGGTGGGTTTCAAAGGAGGGATATGAATTCAACAGATGAAGAGGGAGAGGGAAGGCCTTTTAGGCATAGGACAAATGAGCAAAGGCACTGATGTGGGAAATATCAGGGCACATTTGAAGGGCACAGTGTCATCCAGTTGTTCAGTTTGGTGAAGTGCAGAACATATGGGAAGGAGTAATATGAGATAAACCTAGAAAGGTAGATTGGTGCCAGATTGTAGGCCTTAAATAACAATTGGATCTTTACTCAATAGCTAAAAGGGTATCACTGAAACTTTTTGAGCACAGGAGTGATATGATCAAGCCTGTCTGAAGGATAGATTGGAGGGAAGCTAGACTACAGGCTGGAAAACCTATTAGAAGGCTGTTGTAATATCCCACTTGGATACTAAAGAAGGTTTCCACTAGAGTAGTAGTAATGAGAACAGAAGAGGGACCAGAGATGTGAGACATTATAGAGGCAGACTCAGCAAGACTTGGTTTTCATCTCATATCTAGTAATAGACTTGGTATGAAAGGTAAAGGAGAGAAAAGAGTTAAAGATATGCAACCTCAAGGTAAAGAACATGGGAGACTGGGTGAATGGAGGTGCCATTGACAGAAATAGCGAAATCATGAGGAGGAACAGGTTTAGGCAGAAAGAAAACCTGTTTGGGGCGTGATGAATTTGAGTTACTGGTGGTACATCCAAGTGAAGGTTTTCATAGTTTCATAGATTTAGAGATGGAAAGGACCTAGTCACCTAGTGCAACCCTATTCTTCTACAAAGTAGGAAATTGAAGCCAGAGTGGTTAAGTGACTTGCTTAAAGTCCTGACCATTCCCTGGACCAGAATCATGTTTCCTCAGCTCTACTCATGATATAATGTGCCTGTGGTCTGAAGTTAAACCTGATTAGACTTAGAGAGAAAGCTAGTTTGAACTAAAGGTCTAACTTAAATATTATTTTTTAAAAGTACAGGTTTATTGCTTTTCAAAAAACATACTGTAACTCAAATGATGTGAAAGGATTATCTGTAGTTAGGTCTTGCTATCATTCTCAAAACCAATCTGTTCTCTCCTTGTATCTAAGCAAATACCTCCCTTACAACTGGTACATTTAAAATTTCTCAGCCTCTTCTTTTCATAGATAGTACAAAGGAAAACTTTATCTGAATCCCTGTTCATATGATGGCCAACTTGGAATAGGTGTAGCGTGGTTTAATGAGGCTTTATTGTATAAGAAATCATTTGAAAGTTAGCTCAGTTGACTTCAACGCTAGTAAGGCTGTGGTTGTAAGTCTAGCATTGTCTGGCTCAGTTTTGCGCAGGAAAACCAAACCCAAACTGTTCTAAACCATAAATAGGACCCATCACTTCAGCTAAAAATGCTTGGTCCAATCAAAAGAGGCACCTAGTGAGCAAGTATGGACAGCTTGATGCAATCTAGAGCTAAAACAGGTCAAACTCAAAGACTGTGTCATAGCTATCTGTCTGACTTTGGGCAAGTGATTTCATTAGTCTTCAGTTTACTCATCTGTAAAATGAAGGGCTCAGATGATCTTTATGGTCCATTCCAGGTCCAAGAGTCTGTGACTTTATGAGTTCTACCAATATAGACATCTTTGTAATAACATATTCAAATGACAGCATCAAATTAGACAAACTACTAGACATTTGAACTAATCCTTTATTATTTTAGTTGTTAAATCACCTCTTAGCCTGTCTGGTTACTACAGTTTTTGGCATCGTTGGAATTTAGTTCTTGTTTAGTTACTTGATTATTATAACATCATGGTAAGTCTAACAGTAAGACCTATTGTGTTTTGTTAGTTTTTACAGAAAGTGGCATTATTATAAAAGAAAGAGTTTGACCATATTTCAGGGGCTATTTGAACACCAAAAATTTTCTATTTTTGTTAATGGCTATTTTGTTCATATCAAATTTTGTAACAAGGCTCATTACTAAATGGATTTAGTTATTGTGGGGGTTACCCTATAAGGTTGGCGTTAATAAAATCCCCTAGGCCAAACATTAAGAAGAAATCATAACTCTAGACTTGAAAGGAACCTCAGAGGTAATCTAATTCCACTCTCTCATTATATGCATGAAACCAAGGCCTACAGAAGTTAAGTGATGGGCCCAGGGTCACATGGGTAGCATTTGGCAGAGCAAGTGTATTCCACCGTATACACTACATACTTGGGCTATTGACCATACAGGTGAAATAGCTAGTAGAAGATTAATTAGAGACACATTACTTTATTCTATTGGAAAATAAAAGCATTGCTTTGTGTCAATTGGCAAGAAATAACGGCTATAATGATGCAAGTATGTATTGAATCAAATGAGATAATAATTTTAAAGTACTTAGCACAGTACCTGGAACATAATAAGTGCTATATAAATGCTAACTATTATGTATGTGTGAGTTGTTCACTTCTGTATAGCACTTTGTGGGCTACAAATCACTTCACAGGTATGCAACCATATCAACGAAGAGAGTATTATTATCATCCCTGTTTTACATGTCTGGGAACTGAGGCTCAGAAGAATGAAAGAATTTGCCAGAGATCACACAACTCATAAGTAGCTGAGCTAAGAACTGAACCCGGATAGAAAAGAATCATAGAATCTCAGAGTTGGAAGGGACCTTAGTCATCTACTCCAACCCTCCCCTAAAGCATGAATCTCCCCTACAAAAACCCCTAGAAAATAATTATCTGGATTCCCAGGTAAGACCTCAAGTACATCAGGGAGGAGGAGAAGGGGGAATTCCACTTGGGGACAGCTCTAATTATTAGGAAGTTCTCCCATATATTGAGCCAAATTCTGCCATATGACGGCCCTTCAAATATTTGAAAACTGTAATTATATTCCCTTAAGTTTTTTTCCAGGCTGAAGAATAACAGAACATCTTACTCAGAAGGGACTTCTGAGACCAACTCGTCCAACCCATTTCTGGACAAGAATCTCCTCTACAAGATACCTAACAAGTGTCTATTCAATCTTTGCTTCAAGACCTCAGTGTATGGGAGCCTACTATGTCCCATAGAAATCAACGCAATTTTTATATAATTGAAGTTGGGAGGAAGTTTTCTCCTATATTGAGCCTAAATTGGCCTCTTCATCTTCTACCCACTGCTCCTGGTTGTGCCCTCTGGGCACAAGCAGAACAAGGCTAAGCCCTCTTCTACACGATAGACCTTCAAATACTTGAAGACTACTATCATGGTCCCCCCTCAACAGTGATGTTTCCTTCAACTAAGCCACATGGTTTTCACTCCCCTCAGCACCCTAGTTCTTTTCCTTTGGACATACTCCTGTTTGTCGATTTCCCTTCTAAAATGTAGTACCCAGAACTGAACACAGTACTCCACCTGTAGTCCAAGAATTGATAAGAACATTGAGACTATTACCTCCCTTGTCTGGACACTACTTCTATTAATATAAGGCTTTCTGACTCCAAGTCCAGTGTCTTTCCATTACACTATGCTGGTGTTACTTAAGCTAATAAATCACTATCCTCCACAATAGAACCTTAACAAGACCATAAGTAATGAATTTGCTATTACCATCCCTGTTTCTGGACATTAGCCCAAACTTGGTGATGTAATCAAAATAGTTCCAAAATAACAGTTTCTGTATAGTACATTTATGTGTGAAGTTGAAGCGCCATTTTAAAATGAGTTAAGTTATAAACTCTTGGTAAGTATTTACAACGGATATGCTGGAGCCAGGTGGCTCTTTCTGTAATAATATTTTCAGTTATACATTTCTCTGTGATTATCAGCATCAGAGATCAGAACCACAGTGTAGGAACTGTGTGTATGATCTCTGATCTACTGAACAAGGCCTCCAGCTTATATTCAGAATCCTTTTAATGAGGCCAAAATGGGCTGGTTGTATTTCCAATAAGGTTTTGTTAAATTAGATGGCTGCCTACTTCATCCTTAACTGAAACTGGTTGATGTGTGTCATTTAATATGGTAGGGAAAAGAGTTCAGAAAAGTACGGTACATTCATGTAACCCATCCTAACTACTGGAAAAAACCTCAAACTCCATGAATCAGTTTCATCATCATCATTATTCTATACAAAGGACAACAACTCATTATTTATATCCTAGGGTTAATGTACCTCAGCCCTTGTATTGCCCACATTCTACAGGGCTTTACACAATTTGTTGCTACATAGCATCACTGACTTAGAGCTGGAAGGTACTATATAGCCCAACCCCTAGATTATACAGAGGAGAAAATCGAGTCCTAGAAAAGTAAAGTGACTCATCCAAG
Organism: Vombatus ursinus; assembly: GCF_900497805.2. Classification (NCBI taxonomy): domain Eukaryota; kingdom Metazoa; phylum Chordata; class Mammalia; order Diprotodontia; family Vombatidae; genus Vombatus; species Vombatus ursinus. Next base: position 5,202,135 of record NW_020944469.1, on the reverse strand, counting down.
GTCACACAGGTAGTTAAGAGGCAGAGCTTAGATTCAAACCCAGCTCCTCTGGCTCTAAAGCCAGTTCTCTTCCCACTGTATCACACTGATGCACTTAAGTTAATGCTGTCCCAGAAACTGCTATATGTTATACAGATAAGCTCAGGCTAAAATTTTCCCCAAGCCTAGGAAAAAGAAACAGATAGCTATCTGTTCCTGCAGAGTGGTGTATGCAGAACAAGGGGAAAAATGTGTACAATGACAACATTATTGTAAAGACAAACAACTTGGTAAGACTTTAAAACTCTGATCAATGACCAACTCATGATGAAACATGATACCCACCTCCTGACAGAGAGAGATTCAGTGTGCAGATTGAGACTTTTTTTGGACATGGCCAATGGGGGAATTGGTTTTACTTGACCATACATGCTTATAACAGTGGTTTTATTTATCTTTCTTTCTCAATGGGGAGGAGGAAGGTTAGAGGGAGAGGTGGATTTTTGTTATTTAAAAAAATAATATTTAATCTTAAAAAAGGTAGCTGCCTATATACTCCATGGAGGATCTGAGTGACTTGAAAACCTGAGATACCATAAATAGCAAGTTTTGGGCTTACATGGATGGAATAAGTATTTGTTAAGCATTGACTATGTGCCAGGCACCGTGCTAAGCACTTTACAAATATTATCTCTTACCCTTTTAAGACACATCATTCTCCCCAAGAATAGCTGTTTCAGACCTGAGACCCAAACAAAACAACTTAGAAAGGCCCTGCCTTCTAGGGACTTTGGATCTATTACAGATAAAATGACTTTGGCAGTGATATATGGGACATACATTTGATGAGCTCTTTTAAGGCTAGTCCTTGTCTTAGGCATATCCTTAGTTGTATCCTCTACAGAACCTAACAAGGTACTTTGCAAATAGTAGGCACTCCATAAATGTGCTAGTGAGTAAAAATACCTCAGTTTTAAAAGTATGATGTAGAAGCATATCATAAATACATTTTGAGAGGAATCACTATTCTTTTAATTATACTTAGTGTAAAAACTTACTTTTCAAAATACAAATCAGGATTCTCAACACACAAAAGAAGCATGCTCTCACACACAAGCACCTTTTCCACAGTATATACCTCAGTTTTCCTAATCCAGTTCTACCCTTACATTTACTGTAGCTTTCTTTTTTTTTTAATTTTTTTTTTTTACTGTGGATTTTTTTCCAATGAACTTTACCTCATAGTAAATTATCAGTTAAGCTCACTTCATACATGGGACTATGGTGGAGTTGGTTGAGGGCATCTATGCTTTCCCCTAGCATCACTGATAGGGCTCTTTATTTTCAAACTCATCGCCACACACACACACACACACACACACACACACACACACACACACACACTCCGTTTCGGTTAATTTGTTAGCTACTTGAGGTGAGACTGTGAAAAGAATGTAGGAAGGAATTTAGCCACCATGGCGGGAACCAGGTGACAGTTTTAGGAGAAGAAAAGAGTTTTAGGTATCAGTGTTGGGAAAAAAAAAAAAAAAAACCTGTCCAAGGTACTGAGCGTCTGTTTTAAGCATGCAGAATTTCAAGGAGAACTTGCCTGCTCTGAGCTCTGAGATGTTTGAAAAGTGGAGCTGAGAGAAGCACATTTAAGTTGCGAGACAACTACCGATTAAAATCTTCGAACAGAGGAGTTTTTGCTGTAGACCGTTAGCCCACTCTGGTCACAAAAAGCAATCACTGAAGTTGTTTCTGTGGGTAGAAATTACCCCACGCAATGTAGGCGTGTGTGTGTGTGTGTGTGTGTGTGTGTGTGTGTGTGTGTGTGTGTG